>NC_068279.1:2104039-2166539 GCF_025860055.1 Xyrauchen texanus | reverse complement strand
GAAATTGTTCAAATATAATATTAACCCATAAATGCATGGATGTTTCACCAAACATTATTTCATACTCGGGTCTCCTAGCACATGCATCTGACACAAATGGAGCAGATAGTGTCGAATTTCCAAGACAATTCAAAAATAATAGAATTGAATATATTCTGATGTTTTAATTTGTCACACTGTATATCAAAGTAACGATGCAACAAATGTAGAACAGGATTCATTGCTTCCAAAATATTTCATAGGACGCAACTGGCCGTTAAACACATGTTGAGCTACACGTAATCTACACACGTGTATTTTATCAGGTACTTTTTGAGTCCAAACAGACGCACAACTTTGATCATTTCAGTAGCGCACCCAAATGACAAAAGCCAAATCAAACGGCTCATGTGTTAAACTTGCTATAGTTCACTTCCACGTTGCATCTTTGTCAATGTAAATCAAATCAGTCACTGAAACATCAGCGCCACCCGCGTCTGAGACCGTCAATCCGTGCATCTGATCACGTGACTTGTTGAGCGTGTTACCGTGGAGGCTTCATGCTATTCTCCGCGGCATCCGCGCACAACTCACCACACACCCCACCAAGCGCGAGAACCACATTATAGCGACCACGAGGAGGTTACCCCATGTGACTCTACCCTCCCTAGCAACCGGGCCAATTTGGTTGCTTAGGAGACCTGACTGGAGTCACTCGGCACGCCCTGGATTCGAACAAGCGAACTCGCGGCTCCAGCGGTGCTAGTCAGCGTCTATCCAAGACCCAAACTAATTGTACATGCATTGCACATTGAATATGATATTAGTAGCAGTGAATTACAGTAATCGCAGTATACGGCATGATGGCACAAAACAATTAAACTTTTGCATGCCTCAGATGGGGCCGTTACGGTGCCAAAAGACCTCAAGACTAGTTGTCTTGTTCTAGTTTACCTGTAAAGGTGCATGTGTTTTGTGTTGTAGTCAACTGTGTGAACCCGACACACACAAGCACATGCATGCACACACACAAACAAACACATGCACGCACACACACACACACACACAAACAAACAAACACATGCACGCACACACACAAACAAACACATGCACGCACACACACAAACACACAAACAAACACATGCACGCGCACACACACAAACAAACAAACACATGCAAGCACACAAACTAACACATGCACACGCATGCACACACAAACACACGCATGCACACACAGACTCATTTTGGGACCATCATTCATGTATCCTTTAGATGTTCAGTCCAGTGATGGAAATAAAGCAGAACTTGCAATAAAGTCATTCTTTGCACGTCATATTCGGTCCTTTTCTTTAGTCGCATATAAACATTGAAACAGGACTTCGGTAGTGCAAGAGAATATTTATTCGTAACATATTTACACACACCAGAGTTCATAATAAACTCATTTCAAAATTCAAACTAAATTTGCCAATATATCTCACTCTAGTTTGGTTTGTCGAAGCATTTATGTTGGTACGGTGTAACCATAAACCTATGGTGAAATATTGCTAACATTCTCTTGATTTAGCATTGATAGACATATTACGTGGCTGTTAATGCTTTATGACGCAGCGTGAACAGTTGTGATGTCGTCAGTATTGATTGTGTTTTCTGTTGTTGGGGTGCAGCAGACGCAGCAGCAGATCTCCAGGTGACGCTCCCAGTGTGTTCTGATCCGCCGGCTCCTCACTCTTACTGTCCTCGGAACAGTTTGGGTCGAGCTTGCAGCCCTCTGAAGATCAGAGAGATCATGATATCAGATCCAAACAGAGAAACAAAATAACATTTTAGTGCAGCTTAAACATCTTTTGTCATTGTGTGTCATACTAATAAACAAGGCTGAGATATGTATATATCAGCTACAACATTAAAACCACCTGCCAAATATTGTGTAGGTCCCCCTCGTGCCCCCAAAACAGCGCCAACCCGCATCTCAGAATAGCAATTATACAGAGTGGTTATCCGAGTTACCGAAGATATTGTCAGTTCAAACCAGTCTGGCCATTCTCTGTTGACCTCTCATCAGCATGAACTCCAGTGAGGGACGTGTTTTGGTTTTTGGCGCCATTCTGAGTAAATTCTAGAGACTTTTTGGGTGTGAATATCCCGGAAATACTCAAAACAGCCCGTCTGGCACCAGCAATCATCAGCCAATCGTGTGGCAGCGGTGCATCAAATCATGCAGATACGGGTCAGTCAATGTTCACATCAACCATCAGAATGGGGAAAAAAATGGGGCTTGGGTAGCGCGGCGAGTATTGACGCTGACTATCACCGCTGGAGTCGCTAGTTTGAATCTCAGGGTGTGCTGAGTGACTCCAGCCAGGTCTCCTAAGCAACCAAATTGGCCCGGTTGCTAGGGAGGGTAGAGTCACATGGGGTAACCTCCTCATGGTCGCTATAATGTGGTTCTCGCTCTCGGTGGGGCATGTGGCGAGTCGTGCGTTGATGCCGCGGAGAATAGCGTGAAGCCTCCACACGTGCTACGTCTCCATGGTAACGCGCTCAACAAGCCACGTGATAAGATGCGCGGATTGACGGTCTCAGACGTGGAGGCAACTGAGATTCGTGCCCCGCCACCCGGATTCAGCGAGTCACTACGCCACCACGCGGACTTAGAGGGCATTGGGAATCGGGCGTTCCGAATTGGGGTGAAACTAAACATCAGCACTTTTGGGATGCCACTCGTACAGTCAGATAAGAGGAACAGAACTGTTGTATAATAGCACACAATCGATCATAAACACCTTTCTATCTCATTCTGACCTGTGCCACAGCAGACTCCTGGAGCGGCGCAGCGACCCGCGTCAGAGCCACAGAGTTTTCCGGCAGTCTGGCACGGAGACGGCAGATATTCCTCCTCCTGGCAGCGCGCCATCCACGGGGAACCCACGAGACAGCCGATCTCCTCCCCACAACAGATACTGGGGCCCAAACAGCGGCCCTTATCTCCGGGGCCGCACGCCAAACACTACCAATTTAAAGAAAGTTGCTTTAATCCTTTAATAACACTTTACAACAATGTTGTGTTTGTTAACGTTAGATAATTAACCATGTTCAAGCCAAATCTACATCTCAGCCTGTATAGATATAAAACCATCTATATAAAGTATGTTTGATTCACCTGTCTCGAGACGGGCTCCAGTAAAGCTCGTTTTCCTCCTCTCGGGCAGTTCTGAATGTAACATGCTGACGAGAGACACAGCAGTCCAGCGACACACAGCAGGAGCACAGCGCAGACTGACATCGTCCAGATCTTGGTCACTCGGTCTCAGACTCGACGGCTCTTTATAGAAACACACCTGTGATGTCTGTCCCCACGTCATCCCCTTCGCTTAATGCAATTCAATCCCAGTCCTGAGGGAACGCCATCAAGAGAATACTTATGAGACAATAAGATGCTGCACATCATTAACTTGTTAGTCAACTTAGAAGCTTTGTGGTCAGTCATTCACACTAGAAGAAGAAATATGACTGCGGTCCGTTGCAAATCGAATACATGATTTCAATACAATCATGCGTACTTCCAGTGACAATTTTTGCCTGTGATTTTGGAGCAAACTACAGGTCAAAAAAAGAACCTTAGTAAGGTGTCATCGTCATGATTTTATTTTTACTCCGAGATAGGTAGATCTATTACCAAAATCAGTTGACTTCAGCAGCTCTTGTTGCATTATATGACAATGGCATGAGTCCAAAAATGTGAAGAAACTCTTTTTTTATGTCGTTTTTCCAAAGTTTGAGTGCCTATAACTCTTGAAGTATTAAAGATATCTTAATATCCTTATAGATTCTGGTTCAGAACAAACTTTTCTTTTTACCTTTTGATTCTTAAGACACTGTGTGGTTAAATCCCAGAGAAACAGGGCTCTCAATGTGGCTCCTTTAGTAAATGTTACCCATTTTAAATCATCAAAAATGTTTAATTTTAATTTCTAGTCAGTGCAATGCATATATTTAGTTTTTGCATTTTAGAAGTGAACAACTGCAAAGCTCTGAAACTAATTGCACTAATTGATTGAGTCTTCATCTGTCCTAAAAGTGTCTGCATAAAACAGATGTAAAATTGAACAATTTAGCACATTTAGAGCACCATATCTCTGGGATTTAACCATACAGGGTGCTAAAAATTAAGATACCAAAGGGAAAGTTTGTTCTGAACCAGTATCTAAAAGGATATTAAGATATCTTTAATACTTCTGAAGTTATAGGCGCTCCAACTTTGGAGAAATCTCATTTTTGGACTCGCGCCATTGGCACGTAATGCGACAAGAGGTGCTGAAGTCAAATGATTTGATGCTTTTTACCTCTAAAAATCATGGGTGTAAATTGTCATTTTGACCCCCCCTTTACAAAACAATGATTTACACACGAAACATTGATCCATGTCATTTTATATATTTGGCTTACAACGTCATTTTTGTTGATCTTTCTTCAGAAAAAGTTGAACAAAATCAAAAATTTCACACAGGGAAGTTTCTAAAATGTGGTTTATTTAACATAGAATGACCCGTTCGGATTGTCCAGAAGAGTTCTGACTCCACTGAAGGACATATGTCGATAAAAATGCACGTGATGCCACATTATTTGTGACTCTGAACATCTGCACAAATGCACCAGAGCTGTAAAAACACGTGTGTTCAGAGCTGAGGTCACATATCAAACAGGGAAATGCTCCAAAATGCATCATCTTAATCAGACACGTTCACAAAAGGTCTCTGTGCATGTGTTGACGCGTCTGACAGTTACTGTTGTAATTGATCTGAATATTCAAGAGTTGTTACTAAACAAGTGATAATTATGCATGGTGGCGATGAACGGCAGTGAATCACAAGGGTTGCATTGGTAGGATAGCAACAAGTTCACAAAGTTTCAACTCATTAAGTATAATGAGTTCATAGAGCTGAGATTAGACGTGTTTTCACATCCAGGTTCTACATGAATGGCAAGAAGATATTAAAAACTCATAATTATAATTATAAAAAATGAGCGATAGAAAAGCACAATTACAGACACTAATGGGAGCTAAAAGAGGTCTCGCTGAAAGAGCACAATGCACTTAAACATCGTAACAGAAATCTATAAACACAAACTGAAAAATATTCTGTATAAAAGACAATGAGTGAACAAAGATTCCACACAAGCTTGCGCACACACAAACACATGCACACACACAAGCACGCACACACTCAAACACAGGCACGCACACACACAAACACATGCACGCGCACACAGGCATGCACGCGCACACACACAAGCACAGGCATGCACACACACAAGCACACACAAACACATGCACACACACAAGCACGCTCACACACAAACACATGCACGCACACACACACACACACACACAAACACATGCACGCGCACACAGGCACGCACGCGCACACACACACACACAAACACATGCACGCGCACACAATCACGCGCACACAGGCATGCACGCGCACACACACAAACACATGCATGCACACACAAGCAAATGCACGCACAAGCACAGGCATGCACACACAAGCATGCACACACACAAGCACAGGCATGCACACACAAGCATGCACACACACAAGCACAGGCATGCACACACAAGCATGCACACACAAGCACACACACACAAGCACAGGCATGCACACACAAGCATGCGCACACACAAGCATAGGCATGCACACACAAGCACAGGCATGCACACACACGCACGCACACACAGGCACGCACACGCACGCACGCAAACACGTGCACGCACGCAAGCAAGCACATGCACGCAAGCACAGGCGCGCACACACACAAGCACAGGCACACACACAAACACATGCACGCACGCACACAAACACATGCATGCACAGCAGATGGATTGCATGCATGACAGGAAACCTTTCAGGACATTCATGCATCATTAACAATTCACTCTTTGCCACATAAATAGCACATAAACTGATGACAATCTGTTTCATTTCAAGTAATACTTTTTATCACGTCTCAGATCATTTGTGACGGTTTTCCACTGAACAGGACAGAGAAAACTTGCTTCTAACAAACAATCGGAACTGTAAAATCTTGAATAGCAACTACAAAAGATCATGTACGGAGGAAGTATTCATTCAGGAGAATTCACAAGAGCTCAACAAGCTGTGATCTCTGAAGTGAAGGTATAAATCAAACTGGGAAGAAGGTTCAATTTGCACAAAAACGCTTGTTTTATTCCGTGATCAGTTCTGAAGAAAGAAGAAATTTCAGAACACCTCGTATATCATCATAAATATCTTCATTTGAGTTCCGCAGAACAAAGAGAGAGACAAGTTTGAGACGGCATACGGGTGAGAACTGCTTTCTCTAGTGAGCCGACGGGGCTTTCATTACAGATATAGTGTTTTTAGAAACAACGCTTTTCTACACGGTTCAATTTACTGCAATCTGGTGGACAAAAAATGAAGCGCACCTTGTAAGCCGCTGTGCGCTGTCGAAACATCAGTTGGTTTTACATCGTGTTCTATTATTAGAGATAGACCGATGTATCGGTTTTACCGATTAATCGGTGCCAATAGTTGCGATCATTATCGGCAGAAAGGTATGCCGAGAGTTGCAGATTTCTTTCATAATTTGTTCATTTCAAAATAAGAGTCCCCGGTGTGTTTTGAGCTTGTTTATCCTTAAAGGTCCCGTGTTATGCACCAAATCTTACTTTTGGGATTTTGGTTGAACAATAAAGTGCATCTGGGATTTTTTTCATTTAGGACTCTTTGTCTGTGTCTGTCATAGTAAGGAAAGAATAATGTTTTTATATAAATCAAGTTAAAAAAATATATAGACCGTTATCGGCCTTTCATACCACCTTAGTTATCGGTATCGGCAAATCCACTATCGGTGGACCTCTGCTTATTATAAAAGCTTTCTTGTGTTTTGCTAGTTGAGTGTGTATAGATTGGGAAATAAATGAGTTTTCAAGAGAAGTCTTGAGCTTTCTTTGAAGCAGGCAAGCTCCAAAAAGTGGTAGGAGCTCCAAACCACCAGCAAAGATGTATAAAACCCCAACCTAACCCTTTCCTGAACCCTAACCATGTGTGGAAGTGTTGTCCCCTTCTGGAGCAGGCCCCACCCCCTTCTGGAGTTACCACGCCCTCTTTTGGAGATCCCGCCCTCATTTGAAGATCTCCGGGCTGCAGCGAGTATTATCGCTGACTATCACCGCTGGAGTCATGAGTTTGAATCCAGGGCATGCTGAGTGACTCCAGCCAGGTCTCCTTAGCAACCAAATTGGCCTGGTTGCTAGGGAGGGTAGAGTCACATGGGGTGACCTCCTCATGGTCGCTATAACGTAGTTCGCTCTCGGTGGGGCGTGCAGCGAGTTGAGCGCGGATGCCACGGAGATTAGCTTGAAGCCTCCACACGCGCTACGTCTCCGTGGTAACGCCCTCAACAAGTCACATGATAAGATGCGCGGATTGACGGTCTCAGACACATCGGTAATATTCATTAGGACAGCGGTAACGCAATCCGAACCCCAAACTGAAGCCTGAGGTAGCAAGTTTCACCAGGAGTCAACATGGCAACCATACAAGCATGTTTTAAATGGTTTTATTTACAATACACAAAAATACAAACGTATATACATTATACCAACACTGTGATGTGTGATTGCTTGATCCAGAGCCACTGAACTGAACGTAGAGCCTCACAGTAACTATAGAAACACACTGCATCCAGTGTTGCACACCTGAATGACGAGAAAAGCTTAACTCAGCACAAAAGTGCCATTTTCACACAAGCGCCATATTTGACTTTTAATGGGAATTAAATCGAGTCTCTTCGGTGGCACGAACGGTATTGAGCTCCTATATAACATCCGATTTCCCACAATTCATGTTGTCTGGAGTTCTGTGCATGCCGAATGTCCTTGGATAGATATCTGATCAATGTTTTGTCCGTGGAATGATCCAAAAACACTTTAAACTGCAGCACGACCCAATGAAGAGACAATGAATCCCTCACAGCCTCGTTTTCACCGTCGTTAAAAATGCCGCGAGCGTGAATGAGGTCGTTGCAACTAAATCTACTGAATATTAAAGGAACATTCCGGGTTCAGTACAAGTTAAGCTCAATCGGGAGTATTTGTGGCATAATTTAGGCTCATCCGTTGTTTATTTACAAAATAGCAAAAAGCCAAAATCGAGGCTCCAGTGAGACACACAATGGTTTAACTCAGGGGTGCCAGGGGGTCCGTGGAAAATGTCAGTACTTTTTTTTTTTTATTCACTACATTTTCATTCTGCTTTAATGAAAATTCCCTCTTCATTTACTCACCCTCATGCCGTCCCAGATGTGTGACCATCTTTCCTAAGCAGAACCCAAATGGAGATTTTTAGTAGAATATTTCAGCTCTGTAGGTCCGTACAATGCAAGTGAATGGTGACTAGAATTTTGAAGGTCCAAAAAGCACATAAAAGGCAGCATAAATGTAACCCACAGGACTCCAGTGGTTTAATCCATGACTTTAGAAGTGATATGATAAGCAAAAACAAAATAAGCATGTGGAGGTGAAAGTGAAAGTGGAGATTTATAGTAAAAAATGACTTAAATATTGACCTGTTTCTCACGCACACCTTTCATATCACTTCTGAAGTCATGAATTAAACCACTGGAGTCATGTGGGTTACTTATATGCTGCATTTATGTGCTTTTTTGGAGCTTCAAAGTTTTGGACCCTGTTGACTTGCACTGTACAGACCAACAGAGCTGAAATACTCTTCTAAAAATCATAATTTGTGTTGTGCAGAAGAAAGAAAGTCACACACGTCTGGAATGGCATGAGGGTGAGTAAATAATGAGAGAATTTCCATTTTTAGGTGAACTGTCCCTTTGCTGCATGTAATGTTTACGTCTTGTGGCTATACTTTTGAAACAGTATTTTAATGTGTGTGCACTGGCCCCATTGACTTCCATTGTGAGAGCCTTTTTGATTATTTCAAAATAAACGAGGGACGAGTCCAAATACATTATGCCACAAATGCTGTCGACTGAGCTTTAAAGAGCACGGCAGGAACATTACAAACATGTAATAAGTGACTATTAAAACGCACCCCACATTAAAGATGCATTTGTGCTCATTGATTTCTCTGCTAAACTTTAAGGCCTTTAGTGAGGACATGGTGTCATTTTGTCATCTTGTCGTTGTTTGGGAATTTTCCAAAGCTGCTCCACACATCGCTTGAGATAATGAAACTGTCACAGTCCAACATCCATTGATTCATCCGAGCGACCAATGCTTGATCGTTCCCGCCGAAACCCATCGGAAGTGACCCTTTGAGCGTGTCCCATCTTAAAGTGCCGTGTAACTGGACTTTGTTCAGTTCATCTCGTTCTTTGCCATCAGAGCACCATGGTGGGAATATGACGCAGCAGTGCGTGGTGAGAGACGGGTGGCATTTGTGTCGGAGGAGGCGATATCTGCCCGGCGTCAGCGTTTGAGCTGCTCGGCCTGTGTCTGGCACTCTTCTGGTGCGCCCGCAGGCCTGCCAGCTGCGAGTACGCGCTCTGGCAGACGTGGCATTTGTAGGGCCGCTCGCCGGTGTGCAGGCGGACGTGGTTGCGGAGCGTGGAAGACTGGCTGAAACGACGGTTGCAGAAGCGGCAGACGAACGGTTTGTCCAGGGTGTGAATGCGCATGTGCGAGCGCAGGTTACTGCGGGAATTGAAGCCGCGGTGACAGATGACGCAGCGCATGCGACTTGCAGCTGATGACGAGGAAGATGAGGCCAGTGATGAAGGCGGGGCATCACACATGTGCGAGTCGTCTGAGGGAGAATGAGAAAGTCAGAAAACACTGATTTGAGCCATTTCTGTGTGGAAATGAAAAGTTACATTAATGCAATTTATGCAATTCCCATTAAAGGGAAGGTTTGGGAGTCTAAAATGCATTTAACGCATTGACACACTATAGCTAAAGATATAAATAACCATCTTAAGACAAATATTTTTGTGAAACATGTCAGTACTTTTTTTTTTAAATTCACTACATTTGCATTCTGCTTTAAGACTGGTCGTGAATGGCAATTCAATCATTATTTACTCACCCTCATGCCACCCCAGATGTGTGAGTTTCTGTCTTCTGCAGAACACAAATGAAGATTTTTAGAAGTTTGTTTCAGCTCTGTAGGTCCGTACAATGCAAGTGAATGGTGACCAGAATTTTGAAGGTCCAAAAAGCACATAAATGCAGCATAAAAGTAACCCACAGGACTCCAGTGGTATAATCCATGACTTTAGAAGTGATATGATCGGTTTGGATGAGAAACAGATCAATATTGAAGTCCCTTTTTACTATAAATCTGCATCTTTGACCTAAAGGTGACGATATGCAGGAAGGATATAGGCCAAAAACAAAATAAGCATGTGGAGGTGAAAGTGAAAGTGGAGATTTATAGTAAAAAATTACTTAAATATTGATGTGTTTCTCATCCACACCTATCATATCACTTCTGAAGTCATGGATTAAACCACTGGAGACATGTGGGTTACTATTATGCTGCATTTATGTGCTTTTTTGGAGCTTCAACGTTTTGGACCCTGTTGACTTGCAATGTACAGACCAACAGAGCTGAAATATTCCACTAAAAATCTTTAGAAGTTTGTTTCAGCTCTGTAGGTCCATACAATGCAAGTGAATGGTGACTAGAACTTTGAAGGTCCAAAAAGCACATAAAGGCAGCATAAATGTAACCCACAGGACTCCAGTGGTTAAATGCATGACTTCAGAAGTGATATGATAAACAAAAACAAAATAAGCATGTGGAGGTGAAAGTGAAAGTGGAGATTTATAGTAAAAAATGACTTAAATATTGATGTGTTTCTCACGCACACCTATCATATCACTTCTGAAGACATGGATTAAACCACTGGAGTTGTGTGGGTTACTTTTATGCTGCATTCATGTGCTTTTTTGGAGCTTCAAAGTTTTGGACCCTGTTGACTTCCACTGTACAGACCAACAGAGCTGAAATACTCTTCTAAAAATCCTCATTTGTGTTCTGCAGAAGAAAGAAAGTCAAACACATCTGGGATGGCATGAGGGTGAGACATTGATCATTTGGGAGGTCCTTGCCAATCACACAACAGTCCTGTAGAGGGCACATTTGCACAGGGAATTCACAGATGCAGTCTGCATTCTTCCCCCGGGCTCTTAAACGCTGAATAATTGAGCAATAAAGACCAGCTTAAGAAAGCATAATGAGGATTATCTCTGATTTTTATCAGCTTAACATACGGGCACACCCACATTATTGACATATTTACTCCGCTTAATGAACACACACACTTGTTTTAATATAAAGCTGATTAGAAGTCAAGTCAGTCCACTCGCCGGTCATCTTTGTAATTCAAATCTATCATTATTAGCTTCATTTATGAATTAAACACACTGGCGTGCATACCGCTTCTCTTTTTCTGGTGCTCATCCTCGGTGCCCGGAACACCAGGAATACCAAGGAAGGTATTTTGGGAATTTCCGTACCAAACAAGCAGCTCCTGATCCGGTGGAATAGTCTGAAAATGCCACAAATGATTGATTAACAGGCGACTGGGATCCTTTTAAATAGCATAAATATTCAACTCATTTAATAAACAGCAACAAAATCAAATTCATGGCAAATGATATTATCAACAAACCCTGATGATCAACATCCTCAAACATTCACTTTATTTCCAGGTTTATTTCCCGTTTAATCCCAGATTCTCAATGTGCGGTCAGGCTTCTGGGCCCCGCTGGCGCATCACCAGCTGAAGTGAGAAAGAAGGTGTTTTACCTCCAGAGCTTTGTAGAAGATGCGGCTGTCGATCTGAACCACCTCCAGGTTTTGCTCCTGTTCATTTCTGGCACATTTGATGTACGTCATCCAACTGCGCTGGTCTTCCTGACTGGCATCAATGAAGCACCGGACTGTGCCATCCTCATTAAACACCTAAAACACACACACACACACACACACACACACACAACACGTGTTTCGATGGAGAAGGACTCGTAATGATGATCTTAACTAGTGCCATTCTGTTGGCGTTAAACTACTATAATTTCTATATATTAAAAGTGCTTCAATAATCTTAATCATTAATCCCACAAAGATGAAAACCATATTAATGTAACGCACACACATATATATACACACAAATACATACACACACACACATACACACAAACACACACTTGCACACACATAAACACACACACATACATACAAATACATACACACACACACACACACACACACATAAACACATACACACAGAGAGACACACACACACACACACACAGAGACACACACACACACACAGAGACACACACACATACACACAGAGACACACACACACATACACACACACACACACACACACACACACACACACACACACACACAGAGACACACACACACACACACACACACACACACACACACACACAGAGACACACACACACACACAGAGACACACACACATACACACAGAGACACACACACACACACACACACACACACACACACACACACACACACAGAGACACACACACACAGAGACACACACACACAGAGACACACACACACACACATACACACAGAGACACACACACACACACATACACACAGAGACACACACACACACACACAGAGACACACACACACACAGAGACAGACACACACACACAGAGACACACACACACACACACACACACACACAGAGACACACACACACACACACAGAGACACACACACACACACAGAGACACACACACACACACACACACACACACAGAGACACACACACACACACACAGAGACACACACACACACACACAGAGACACACCTCCCACATCAGGTTATTGTTCTTGTGCTGGTCCACATGCTCGGGGGAGATGACCCTCCCGGTGAAAGGGCCCATCTCAGTGCCGGCTTTGATCCAGGTTTTGGAGAAAATCCCCAGACCTTCTCCAGGGACCGAACTCTGGGCGATGATGACCTCGCTCGGCAGAACCAGACTAGACAGCTTCTGAACCTCTGCAGGAGACATGAACATGAATCCATTTGTCTTGTTCAAAACATTCTGGCTGGAAATGTCAGAAATAATGTTCTAATGTAACTGAAGGACAATAAAGAGTTCTTTCTGATTTCATTTGAGGAAATGTTTGTGGTGTGTTGATGAAACCTTTCTGGTCGTCATATAAGATATTATTTCAAGTTTTTAAAGGAATATTTTGGGTTCGAAACAAGTTCAGCTCAATCGACAGCATTGACTCGAAAATCGATTTTGATTTATAAAAACAAGCAAAAATCTTATAATTGTATAAAAGCACAGATTAATCCTGATAAAACTGAAGATTTCTGAGCTGGTTTGAGATGTTAACAGGGTTTATGGGATTATGTTGTCATGGCAATGAAGTTGTAAAAATGTAACTTCACACAGATGCATTAAGGGATTTAATGACAGTAAATCATGTTTACACACACACATTGTTTATGTCTCGTGGTAGTTTTATTACCGGCCCATTGACTTCCATTGTAAGTGTCTCACTGGAACACACATTTCTGTCTTTAATAAAGAAAAGGAGGGACGAGTGCAAATTAATTTTCTGGTAATTAAAATTATGCCACAAATACTGTCGATTAAACTTAAATTGTATTGAACCCGGAATATTCCTTTAAAATTGCTTGTTTTGTTCATGCTAATAAAAGGACTGAGATTGTGGTTTATAAACTTGGAATTGCCTAAACACCTTAAATGAATTAAGAGAATATCCTATAAATAAAGATTTTAATATAATTAATCTGTAAGCATTTAAAGTTAAAGAAATGTCTAAAATAAAATCCCTTTTTATTTTTCTATATATAAAAATAATAAATATAATAATATATATATAATATACTAAATATACATGTATTAATAAATATAATAAATAAATATAATAAATATATATTAATAAATATATATATCTTATTATATTTATTATTATATATATATATATATATATATAATAATAATAATATATATATAAGATATATATATATATATATATATATATATATATATATATAAATACAAATATATATTTCATAGGTTATTTACGTGTCAAGTATAAAAATACATTTGTACATTTTAATTGTATAATAATAAAAAGCAACCTTTGAAATTAAAAGGTTACGTTGAAAAAGACACGTTGAAATTAATTCAATTATTATTTTCGTCACGAAATATGACCTCAGGATTAAAACGCGTTAAATGTTGGGGAGGGAAAGTGTTAAAAAGCGCATTCAAATTCGATTCAAGAGCCGAAAGAAAGACACTCGCATTTCGTGTCAAAATCAAAGAATTCTGAATGTGTTAGAAACAAAACGGACAACAAAAGCCGCTTTAGGAGAGGTGAAAATCCTCCATTCGTTCTGCCGGAGAGAGATATTCATGATTCTCCAGCCACTCATTCCAAATTCATTATCCGCTCAGGAACTTTGTAGCAATAAATGTGCGCTGAATGAAGCGATGGCTTGTTTAAAAGCACCAGGAATTTCGCAAACAAAAAGATGGAAAGGCGATTAGATGCTTGACATGCGGTGAATGGAGCGTTCACGGTGCGTTAATGGAGAGAAGCGGAGATGCCAAGAGAGGAAAGAGACCGTCCACGGATCCATGAATGCGGGATAAAGCTCGGAGAATGGGAATCTTTTCTTTGCCTTTCTCAGGTCAAGCACAAAGTTAACCAAATGCATTTAAAACCCCTCCTTCATTCAATCAGCAGCGGTTACACACCCGCTAAATGCCGCTTTCAGCGCGTTAAACGGGTTCAACTGCGCAAAAGAAAAGAGACAAAGTGCGGGACGTCGGAGAACAACTCGAGACCTTGAGAAGAAATTCCCAACAGTGGAGAGAGTTTATTCCCACTGACAGCGAGATTATTGAGGATGAGAGCTCATCATCAGGTCTTTTATTCCCTCGCTTTTGCATTTTCAATGTTAGTCATTTGTGTTCGTTCCCGGGACAGACCCGGCAAATAAAGGTTATATTTCTTAACATTATAAACGCTTTCAATTTCACGAACTTACAGTGAACAATAGTTTTACAGTAGTGTACTTATTATTAAAAAAAACTATTTTTAGGTGAGTCCATAATGTATTAACTAATATTAAGATATGCAGCTTTTAATAATAAGAATTATGTTGATATTAACATCAAACGCCGTTAATCAGAATAGCCGATATTAACGAATACATCCTTAATTTAACCAATTATTCTTTTTCTCAAAATTGAGGCCACAGAAATGCCACCAACAACAAAAAATAAAAAATAAAATAGAATAATAATTTCCCCATAAATATACCCATTTTAAAAACGAAATTAAAAATACCGCATGAAGCGGCATTTTTAGATAATTTACAAAAAGAGTTAATTAAGCCCGTTTTTAACTCGTACTAATAGCTGAACTAGTCCAAGTCCTTCGCTTTTTCCACAACAAAACGAAAATAAAATGTAATCAACAATTTAACATTTTATAATTAAGATATTCTCCACAACGGAGTTGCATGTATAATTTAGCTGTAAAGATTTCCCGTTAACAAATCTAACACTAATATGATCTAATATTACATCATTAAAATTCTACAAATTTTACCTCTTAAAAAAACACTATTTTTAAACGTGTTTTGTATTTATTTATTTATTTAAAAATGTATTATTATTCATTTATTTATTTGCATGGCGCTTTTCAAAACATTCCGAACAAAAATATTGTACTTTTATTAACTCTTATATTTTATTACGGAGTTATATATATATATATATATAAATATCCTATTTGGAAAGATATGTAATATAAGGTATCGAACAACACTAAAGTGATCAATAAAGTTGTCACATTCCAGCAGAATCGATCCGAACTTGGTGTCTCACCTCCAGTGAAAGACTGCGCCAGAACTTCAGCGGTGAACGCGGTTTTTGGGCTCAAGCTGCTGCTGCTGAGATGTTGCTTGTCTTCATACAGATGCTCCCCGAGCACATTTCTCCACCGGCCGTACAGAAAACTGTGCAGAATGTCAGAGGTGATGATTTCACACAGCTGAGATCTGAACCTGGACTTCAGCAGGAGCGCCTCGGCGGGCAGAACCGACCCCATGATGACTGGCAGACTGTGTGTTTCTCCAGATGGTGCTGAGGTGAAACTGACCCGGTCTCTCTCGGCTGCACTTATATGAGTGTGTGGCTCTGGGCCTCCTCTGATTAGTTATTAATGACCCCCTGCCCCGCCCCTCCCCTATACACTTGTTTCCTTTGAAGAAACCCCTCTTTAGGAGCCGCCCCCTCTCCAAGACACACCCAATGAGAGATTGCGCGCGCGCGTGTGTGTGCGTGTGTCTTTGTGATAAATGAAGAGAGGGAGACAGATATGGAGGAGGTGAGACACACACAGAGAGAGACAGACAGAGATAATCTTAGATAAGTGCCTGTAACACCTGTATAGAGGCTATTAACAAATCACAGGCTACAATTATTTAACCAGCTGTTATTAACCCCAAATCCTGACCAACTCTCTCATGACATCTCATTATTCTGCATTTCACCCACTTTCCCTTGGTGCATTTCTTTTATTTTTTTTCCCCTTGTTGCCTAAAATATGTAACGATTACAACACATGTAATTTAACGCTCGGTTGTGGGCGAGGAGTAAAAAAAGGTGTTAAACAATCACATTAATAACCTCTTTAAACCCCATTTGAGTTTGCATGAGGTGTTACAGACAGTGTTATTTATGCATGTAGCATATCTGACACAATGTACAGATCGTATATAATATTTAAAATCCTCCAAAACATGGATTAAAATGCATTTGCAGCTATATATACACTTGTAGGGGAGAGCGGGGCTAGTTGTCACAGGGGTGATATCCAGTGGCGGAGCTATGGGGTGGTCAGGGGTGGCCGTGGCCCATTGGCCACCCCACTCGCAGTAGCTGTTTTAGTCACTTTGGTCATTTTTGTTTTGGGCACAATTGAGTTCTTCAGAGGTGAAATCATCTCTGTACAAATGTTCAGCACACTAAGGTCGCCGCACCTCTCCGACCCGGGTGTCATTGTATCCCGAACATTTCTGTGCCACCCCAGAGTGGTCGCTTGCCCCTCCCTGGCCACCCCTTTGAAAAATTGCTGGCTCCGCCCCCGGTTACATCACAGTAAGGTTTTAGGTCAAAAGTCAAATTACTTTTCATGACCGGCCATGCCATGATTTGAAGCCTAACGTCTTGCTCTGACATAGCCTGGAGGTCTGTTTTGGGTCATTATCACACTATAGGATGAACCCTGACCAACTAGGCGTATACCTGAGGGCATTGGATGGCATTGGAAAATGCTATGGTAGCTGTTTTGGTTCAGGGTGCCACTCAGGCCAACACGCTTCCTCCTCCATGATTGACAGTTGGCGTCACATGCCGAGGAACCATCCTTTCGCCGACTCGACGGCGTACATAACCCTGCATGATGAACCGAAGATAAGACCTTCTTCCAGTCTTCGCTAGTCCACTAGCGGTGCTTCATGGCCCCGGCAAGCCTCATACTCCTATTTCGCCATCTTAGCAATGGCTAGGCTACTGCCACTTCACAGCTGAAACTGAGACTAAGTGTTACGCTGATGTCCCGTGAGCCGCCTATCACGCAAGACGCTGACTCTCAGAAACTTGCCTTCTGATTCGGTTGTGGCTTTGGGTCTGCCAGACCTCTTCCTGTCAGAGATTCCTCCAGGACCTGCACTTTTAAGGGTTATAATGGTCCGTCGGTCTTCATTTGTTAATGAGAGCAGAATACTACTTCCTGCAGTGCAATACTGTCCAAATAATGCTTAAGAGGATGCAGTGACCGTCTGTTCCAACAACGCTTCTATACCATAGAGTCAGACTGTAAAAAAAGATGGACGACGCCCCTTCACTCTTTTCCATTGGTGAGAATTGAAGCCACCAGTGTCCCTGTAACCGGTCCTGATCGCCCCGCTCCGAACAGGACTCGAACTGACGTCTCCGGCGTGGGAGGTGAATGCGCTAACGAGGAGGCTAAAGGCTACAGCCTCTAGCGTCAGTCGCTAGTGCACCTCTTGAGGTCAGGAGAGTGAGGTTTACACACTGCACAGCTATCTATCAGCTGGCTCCCATTACACTCACCCCCCTAAACCTCACCCCCATCCGGGTCACGGCACCAATGTGTACAGGACTCGAACCTAGGTCTCCGGTGTGGGAGGCGGGTGCTCTAACAAGGAGGCTAAAAGCTACAGCCTCTAGCGTTAGTGCATCTCTTAGGGCTCCCGTTACATCCCGATATGGCGCTGACATCTTGGGACTTGAGTCTGCGCAGTTGCGATTTCGGGACCAGACCTGCGCAGTAGTGAGCAGGAAGTAAAGCCGCGAAATCAAGGCCCCGCCCTCACTCTCGCCGAATCAATCGCAAGCACACGCCCCTTTTGACTTATGACGGTGTGAAATAATTAATTATAGAAATGTAGATATTACATTTAAAGCTCCAATCTCCTCAGTCCTCCGAAGATCCCGAAAAAAATTCAGTTGGTGCTTCAGTGACTACTTCGCTCAGAGAACCTGTCAATCACAGCTGTCAATCATGATGTCACAGTAGCGTTTTTATAGCATCAAATAACTAAAAACAAACTTATTTTGAAAACAAACACTTGAAATGACATCAACGTGATAGAAACGACAGTAAATGACAGAAACTATCTTTGGAAAAAAGATATGTGAAGTGTAATTTAATTGTTTAGTTGGTCTCACGTCCCGTTGAATAACATGGGGAGGCGGGGTTTATGACCTATACTAGGACCAGCCACCGGGGGGCGATCGAGACGTTTTGGCTTCACTTTTGAGGGCTTGCGCAGCACAGTTGTTCTATACAGATGGTGGGTTTGTAAGTAATCAACAAAAAGTTGGGAGTTGGGACACCTGTGGGAATTGTTAGCATCCACAAATGCTAACAATTCCCTGCGGGTTTGCTGCGGAACAGCTGTAAGTATATTTTTGCATAACTGAAATGTACATTATTAACCTAAACTTTTTTTATATAACCTCTGGCAGTCTACCGCTGACCTTTGTACCCTTTCAGGTCATTCAATGGACATTTTGGAAATATGGGGGGTTTGTTCTTACACTTGTGTACATTATACTGTGTGGTGGTTAATATAAGTGATTATTCTCTTGAGCTCCCGGACATTTTGTCACAAGCATAATACACTTTGTTCTATAGAAACCCAACAGATATTAATATTCATTGGTGTTTATATGAAACACAGCGTTTAGTCTTTCTTCTCCATTGTAAGGGGGTTTTTGTCTCCGCTTTCATGGAGTGTTTGAAATGAGTATTTTCCCACTTTCGTCCAGCAGAGAAAACATCTTTATTCCATTTTCATCCGGCAGATTCTCTTTTCATATGATGCAAATCAATCTGTCATGCCGATCTGACATCCGTGCGCTCGATTACACTGGATACCGCGGTCATAATGTGACACGCTTGAGGAGAAACGGCGATTCTGCTGCCCTCATTCATTCATTCACGCAGTCGCAAAACAACGAATGTGTGGGAATTTGCAAAAGAGCACCAATCTAGAGATTTGCAATGATCCACTTGTGGCATTAGATCAGAACTGTGAATTAATTTGGCGCCAAAGAAGTCTGGAAGGGGATACTCATAATAAACTTTCAAATGAGTTTATAAAAAGCTAGACTGAAATCTTCTCTAATTTTATTGGTGACGATTTAAAGTTAGAGTAAATTGGACACTCACTACTCTTGTTGTCTTTAGCATTGAAGGCCTATGCATGCTTATATACATGTAAAATCATTTATTTTTATAGGAAAGATTGTTGTGAAATTGGTAATCACAGTCCCTTAAAATAGAAGAATAATCTCAAGACCAGTATTCCCACTGTAAAGATGTCTTCTCCACTGGGAGACTTTGATATTTCCAATCATAAAGAGCTCGACTGTGAACAGAACAGCATGAGTGAGATTATATCTGCAGGAGTCCGAACTGCACAGAACTCATTATCAGTATTTTTATTATTCATTATAGAATTAATAACGGTTACTCACCCTGAAGTCACTTACTAATTAATTAATGAGTAATTAATGATTAATTAATGATGATTTAATTGAGAGATTATCTTTAGATAGAGATATTTCTCAAGATTTCAGCTTCGTGAAAAAACACACTCATATATACAGTTCTGTGCAAAAGTATTTGCCCCGTCCTGATTTCTTCTGTTTTCGTGTGTATTTCTCAGACTCGATTGTTTCAAAAATTCAAACAAAATATGACATAAAACAAAGGCAATCGGAGTAAACACAAAATACAGTTTTTAAATGCTAAATGTTATTTATTGAAGTAAAAAAAAAAAATATCCATTAGCAACTGGGCATGTGTGAAAAAGTATTTGCCCCCTTAGCTACTAAATCCCCCAATCTATGAAACGGCGCTCATAATGGGGTTCAGCTGGACTGGACACACCCCAGACCTGATTACGGTCAGCCCTGTTCAACCAAAATCAACACATAAATACAACTTTTACAGCTACATGAAGTTGGCTAAATGGTCTCACCCTGTAGCACACGATGCCAAGCTCGAAAGTAATCCCAGATATGAGGAAAAAGGTGATTGAAGCTTTTCACAACACACAACGATACAAAGTAGCTTTACAGGACATCATGCATTTACAGAAAACGAAACTGTAATATCTATAATGTCTAAAAGGTCATCATGGAGTAGTTTGATTAAATATGATTGCCGAGGTTGTGACATGGAAAGAAATAGAATAATATTAGCATGCAGAGTTCTAGATCATAATGGAAGTTTCTGGCTCCAGCAGACCTAACGAAAGCAGCCTAATTGTGAGTTGATGGATAAATGAGGTGCATTTTTGGGTAAATAGACGAGTCTTAAGTCTAGACTTAAACTGAGGGAGTGTGTCTGAGTCCCGAACAGTGCTAGGGAGACAATCCCATAGCTTAAGAGACAATTAGGAAAAGGATCTACTTCCTTTTGTGGATTTTGGGAGGGTCCATGGCCACCCTCTAGCTCCGCCACGGTCCATAAACTATAAAATACTCACCGTTTCAAAAGTATAGACACAGCGTTAACGTGAGTTTACTGTGATAAAATGACATACTAACCACATCTGTGTGAAGTTACAGCCAATTTTACATCATGATGCAATGTCAACAAACCCTAAAAAAAACCTTCACGGCTCAAATAACACACAAGGTTTAACAGAATTAATGCAAGTGCTTTTATAAAATGATACGCTTCTCATTTCAGACATTAAACCCTCTAAAAGCCCCATTGACTTCCATTGTAAGTGTCTCACTGGAACCTCCATTTTTTCTTTTCTTTTTAAAGGAGTGACGGAAATTAATTATTATTCTATACCGTCCCCGGCTTTCATCCTCGTGGGCCACATTCGTTTAGATACATTTACGCCTCTATCCACACTGCCGTCGTCGTCCACCGGAAACAGTGTTTCGAAAACACTGCATTAATCAGGGGGGCGCCATAAAAAACCCCGCTACGGTTACATTCGTTCATGCTTCCCCTCCTTTCCCTAAACAATTAACAGGAGATTTGGTTTCACTTTAACACCGCAAATGTGTTTGTGTGTGCGTGCATGCATGCGTTTGTGTGTGCGCATGCATGCACGTACGCGTGCACGCGTTTGTGTGTGCGCGTGCATGCGTTTGTGCGTGCGCATGCGTTTGTGCGTGTGCGTGCATGCGTTTGTGTGTAAATGTGTTTGTGTGCATGCATGCGTTTGTGTGTAAATGTGTTTGTGTGCATGCATGCGTTTGTGCGTACATGTGTCTTTGTGTTTGTGTGCGCATGCATGTGTTTGTGCGTGTGCATGCATGCGTTTGTGCATGCATGCGTTTGTGTGTAAATGTGTTTGTGTGCATGCATGCGTTTGTGTGCATGCATGCGTTTGTGTGTAAATGTGTTTGTGTGCATGCATGCGTTTGTGTGTAAATGTTTGTGTGCATGCATGCGTTTGTGTGTAAATGTGTTTGTGTGCATGCATGCGTATGTGCATACATGTGTCTTTGTGTGCGCATGCATGCGTTTGTGCGTGTGCATGCATGCGTTTGTGCATGCATGCGTTTGTGTGTAAATGTGTTTGTGTGCATGCATGCGTTTGTGTGCATGCATGCGTTTGTGTGTAAATGTGTTTGTGTGCATGCATGCGTTTGTGTGTAAATGTTTGTGTGCATGCATGCGTTTGTGTGTAAATGTTTGTGTGCATGCATGCGTTTGTGCGTACATGCGTGCATGTGTGCGTATGTGCATACATGTGTGTCTTTGTGTTTGTGTGTGCATGCATGCGTTTGTGCATGCATGCGTTTGTGTGTAAATGTGTTTGTGTGCATGCATGCGTTTGTGTGTAAATGTGTTTGTGTGCATGCATGCGTATGTGCGTACATGCGTGCATGTGTGCGTATGTGCATACATGTGTGTCTTTGTGTTTGTGTGCGCATGCATGTGTTTGCGCGCGCGTGCCCCATTTATTTCAGCTGTTAAAGATGATAAAGCACAACAGAAAATATAGATTTCTTCTACACACACCTGAAATCATACAGGAGCAAAAGAAGTGTACGAACCACCGTCGTGGATACTCCAAACTCAAAATAAAGGACAACAAAGCAAATAAGAACGCCAAAAATAAGTAGTCTTTCGATATTTTTTAATACATGGTTACCTGTACACATGAGGAAGAAAGAAACACTAAAATTAAACATTTTGAAATTATAATATCCCTTTTCATTAAGCAATGAAGTTAATACTAGATCAATTTGTAACTAATCAATCATACATATATTAGATCACACAGAGTAGAAAGAAAAAAATATATATAATTAAAAAGTTACCCAATCGGACTGTACAGGAGTCCACAGTGTATACTGGTTAGGGGGCTTCAGAGAAACGGGGATGGTACCAAATAAGACGCAACTTTGATCTTCGAGTACTCGAATATAAAAAACTACACTTAATTAATACACAGGTAGGCCCTTGGGCTTAGCAGTCTCGAACGCTTTAAAGATTAAGTTTAAAGAACATACATAAAACATCATCTGTACGCAAGATGCAACATCAAATTTCAAATTACACATTCACAATCTTTGACAAAATGCAGAAAAAGAGTTTTCCTGTAAAATGCAGGACAAAAAAAAAAAGTCTTTGATTTAATTATATATATATATTTTTAAATAAAGTATTTAGTCAAGTATCTGAGCATACATACATAGTTTTACAAGATAGCAAAGGCAAAAAAAAAAACAACCTAACAATATATATATGCAAGAGACCACACTTTCCCGTCAAATCACTGGAATATAAAATTATCCGTTACATTTCCATACGTCTAAAAAAAAACTCTCTAAGAACTACAGGTGAAGCCAAAACATTAGAGAAGTCCGTCTTTGTTTCAAAAATGAAATAAGATATTGCACCTTTGTTTTTAACCAGAGTACAATAAAACGACAATACAAAGTACATGAGGAATTACATCAGGAACCGACATTTGCCAACATCACTCATTGAATTTATGTGTAACAAAATAATATATTTTTTCTGTAACAAAAACATCATCACAGTTTTGTAGCTCGCTGAATTAAAAATGCTTTATGAAAAAGAAAGAAAACATTTTGTACACATTCTTAAAACATCTCATGACAAAACAAAAAACGATAAACGCATTCGAGACTGCCAAGCCCACGATCATTTTATTGCAACAGAACTAGAAAAATAATAGATTATATTGCGCGATTGATAAATGTTACAACTCCCGGGGGTTCGTTTTGGCGATGAGTTCAAAAAAGGACGAAACAATTCTGAAACGGTCCAAAAAGGATCCCGGAAGTTGCCCATTCAAATAATGGCGTACACGAGTATTTAGTAACAATTTTGTCCTGATTTAGAAATAGTTCTCTCTGTCTGTCTCTCTCTCGCTCTCTTTTTTTTGTTTTTTTAATCATACAAGTCATTCTACAGCTAGTGTTTCTCACTAAGAAAAAAAGGTCAAAGTCTTCAAGGCGTTGCAAATCTAGAAACCTCTGTTACAAAAGGTCTGTTTCCTCCTCGCGGTGATTCAAAAATCTTCAACTAAAGGGTCTGTGGTCGCCGCTTTAATGATCCTGCGGGACACAGCGACACAAAAGGTTACCACACAGAAAATCTTTGTTGATAATTAAGCAATAAGACACAACATATGATTGATTATGCTCAAAATACAGCACAGCTTCAAGTGCCTATGCTTACATAAACCGTTGCATCACAATAACAACAACAACTAGAATGTACATTTCTTGAAGAAAATGTGAGTGTTGCTTACAGTAGCAAAACTCGTCAAACAGCATGTTATAACTTGTTGAAAAGCACTACAATTATGGTCATAGAAAGTTGCTGGCATGTGTTTTTCATGATGGTAGCATGTAGGTGTTATGTTTGTGTTAGCATGATGCTAGCACGTTTTTAACATGTTTTAACACATCGCTAGGTGATTCTAGCATGTGTTAGCATGATGCTAACACGTTTTAGCATTTCGCTAGGCGATGCATGCATTTGTTAGCATGATGCTAACACATTTTTAGCATGTTAGAGCACTTCGCTAGGTGATGCTAGCATGTGTTAGCATGTTTTAGCACTTCGCTAGGCGATGCTAACATGTGTTAACATGATGCTAGCACGTTTTTAGCATGTTTTAGGGTGTGGCTATTAAGATTTTAGGTCATTACTTATTGGCTGCTTGGCACCACTAACAAAGACAGTGAAAATGTAAATAAATTAATTGTCATCCGCTAAAATACCTCCTCCCTGAGATATGCACTTATATAATAGTGCAGTGATGGGTAGATTACTTCTGAAATGTAATCCATGTGAACGGATTACAAACTACACTACTATATTTGTAATCAGCAATGTAATATTTTACATTACGGACCTTTTTAGGTGATCTAATTACTTTTGGATTACAAATTGCATGCGTTGCTTAATTTAATTATTAATTTTACATGCATTACATGCACCAACCTCATGCGACTCCTTGTGCACATGTGTGGACGTTGCCTTTTGGCTTCGCTATATGCAATGCATAATTTTAATTAATTTAATCTGACTGAATATTGATCGCAAGACTTTATACTGTCATTTAAGGGTTAAACTTCTGGTGCATCGCGTCACACAACAGCATGACTGTTCAATTTCCGTGAAGCGCTCCAACAGGTGCAGCGTCAACAAAAGTGCCTCTGGTAAGAAACCGCTTTAAGTGATGTCATTGAAACCTGTTTGGTTGTAAAGAGGAGCGTCTCTATTTTCATTTGATGTGCTGCTTTAAAAAATCTATAAATTTTTTGTACATCAAGCGTGCTGATAAACATGATGTCCACATACGTGGAAAATGGGACCTAGTTCCCTCAAAAGTTGAAAAACATGTTATTTATTTTAAATAATTGATTTAACATCAACACACCTGTGAGTCATTTCGCTTCATTTCAATGTATAGTGCATTCGGAAAGTATTTAGACTCCTTTTCTGTGACTTTTCACATTTTGTTATGTTGCAGCCTTACGCTAAAATGCTTTATTTTTTTCAGATCTATCCTCCACATCCCATTATGACAAAGCAAAACATTATTTTTGATAACTTTGCACATTATTAAAGTGAAAGATATTGGGGGTCTGGGTATCTCAGCGAGTATTGACGCTGACTATCACACCTGGGGTCGCATGTTCGAATCCAGGGCGTGCCGAGTGACTCTAGGTCTCGATTTTTAGGAAAACCATTTGCCCTATGTTGTTTTTGTTTGCTAGTTTATAAGGTGCTACTAGTTACAAATCAAAAAGGGGAATGGGAAATGCACTCACACTAGGGCACTAGTGTGCACTAGGGGCACTAGGGTATTTTTTATTTGGACATTTTGACATATAGGAATAAAGATACTTTTATCCTGGTTTGAAATTAATGAGCGTCTAATTTCGGGCAGGTGGACGCAGGTTTGTTTGAAATGCCCATTTTAAAACTGTTACATATGCAAAAGTGCATTAAGATTCTCAAGACTGGATGCGAAGACCTTTTCGATGAAATAAATAAGGAATGGGACCGCACTGTCCTCAATGCATGTCGTGCTACCTTGGCTATGCCGATCGCATTTTTAGCATTTTTGTGGCTCTTTTCAAATGTAGGAGCATAACCTGTAAGTTGCAGTTTAAAGTAAAAACAAAGTTTACCGGAAGGCCGGGAGCCTGAGTTTGTCCCTGGCCGTAATACGCCCCCTGCTGTCTGTAATACTCCACCCAGGCGGCGCTGTAGTCTGGAGGAGAACTCTGCTGAGAGCCAGGACCGGCTGCTTGAGCTAAAGACAGCAAGAGCGCAAGTGTAAGGGGGGTGTCATCCAATTTCAAGCCAAGTTTGGTTAAAAACAAATGAACACATGTGCTTACTCTGTTTCTTGTAATACTCCTCCCATGCTTTGCTGTAATCCGGCCCGCTGCTCTGGCCCTGGTTCTGTTGACCTGCACAGACCATGAGCCAAACTTAGAGATTCAATAAAGATACTAAGCCAAGAGGCAGGGTTAGGGTCAGGTAGGGGTTAAGTTAGGGTTAGTTAAAAACTGAACCAAATGATACCTATTCTGCAGGTGCAAGAAGCCATTATGGGCTCAGCACACCTGTGGGAAGCAAGCCGTAACACAGGGAAAAAAAGATACATAAGTTAGCAGGTATGTCAATCTTTGAACTGTTGGTGGCGCTAGAGGGTTTGAGAGAACGACCCCAAAATGGTAGACATGAATGTTCACACCAACTCTAACCAGTGTGCCAAATTTAACAACTTTTTACCATACGGGTCTAGAGGCTGCCATAGACTCCCAGCCAGCGGAAACTGAAGAATAAGATAACTAAAGGCTAGAGTATACTTCGTTTTTCCGTCTTCTCCGTCGATCACTCTTCCTTTCAAAGAATAATTGTATGCTATCAAGCCCATATAGATGCGTGAATCACGTGCAAAACAACTTTAACCCTTGTGTTGTGTTCATGTGGTGCCAACACATTGAGTTCCTGGTCAAGAATGACACAACTCCAGTCGATCAATGAATGACTTCTGAAGCAAATCAATACGTTTGTGCATCACGTAGCTGTCGCATGACGCAAGCGCTTCAGCGAGTTCACGCGAGAATTCAGAGCAGCGCTTATTTACAACTGAATGAACGTCATGAGTGTGTTCAGCCATTTCAAACAGCATCAGAGCCATGAATGGAAGTGCCGATTATTAGATAATTATCAATTGTTTCTTACATAAACCAATCGATTAGCTTCAGAAGGCATTCATTGATCGACTGGAGTTGTGTGGATTACTTTTATAC
Source organism: Xyrauchen texanus (assembly GCF_025860055.1). Lineage (NCBI taxonomy): Eukaryota > Metazoa > Chordata > Actinopteri > Cypriniformes > Catostomidae > Xyrauchen > Xyrauchen texanus. Next base: position 2,139,103 of record NC_068279.1, on the reverse strand, counting down.
TGCCTAAATATGACATTTTGACTGTCATAGTGCTGGCACCTGTTTTCTTGCATTATAAGGACCTGACAGCGCTCCATCTTAATTTGTGTTGAATTAGTAAAACCATAAAAAAAGATGAGATAGTCAGAAGTTTACATACACTTGGGTTGAAATCATTTAACCATTCCTCAGATTTTAAATGAGCAAACTATAGTTTTCACAAGTCATTTAGGACATCTACTTTGTGCATGACGCGAGTAATTTTTCCAACAATGGTTTACAGACCGATTGTTTCACTTTTAATTGACTATAATCACAATTCCAGTGGGTCAGAAGTTTACATACACCACGTTAACTGTGCCTTTAAGCAGCTTGGAAAATTCCAGAGAATGCTGTCAAGCCTTTAGGCAATTACCCATTTAGCTTCTAACAGGCTAATTGGAGGTGTACCGGTGGATGTATTTTAAGCTCTACCTTCAAACTCAGTGTCTCTTTGTTTGACATCATGGGAAAATCAGAAGAAATCAGCCAAGTGTGGACCTCCATAAGTCTGGTTCATCCTTGGGAGCGATTTCCAAACACCTGAAGGTGCCACGTTCATCAGTACAAACAATAGTACACGAGTATAAACACCATGTGACCACACAGTCATCATACCGCTCAGGAAGGAGACGCATTCTGTCTCCTAGAGATGAACGTAGTTTGTGTGAAAAGTGCAAATCAATCCCAGAACAACAGCAAAGGAGCTTGTGAAGATGCTGGAGGAAACAGGTGGACAAGTATCTAGATCCACAGCAAAACCAGTCCTATATCGACATAACCTGAAAGGCTCAGCAAGGAAGAAGCCGCTGCTCCAAAACCACCATATAAAAGCCAGACTACAGTTTGCAAGTGCACATGGGGACAAAGATCTTACATTTATGAGATATGTTCCCTGGTCTGATGAAACAAATATTGAACTGTTTGGCCATAATGACCATCGTTATGCTTGGAGGAAAAAGGGTGAGGCTTGCAAGCCGAAGAACACCATCTCAACTGTGAATCATGGGGGTGGCAGTGTCATGTTGTGGGGGTGCTTTGCTGGAGGAGGGACTGGTGCACTTACCAAAATAGATGGCATCATGAGGAAGGAACATTTATTGAAGCAACATCTCAAGACATCAGCCAGGAAGTTGAAGCTCGGTTGCAAATGGGTCTTCCAAATGGACAATGACCCCAAGAATACCTCCAAAAGGTATGAAAAAATGGCTTAAGGACAACAAAGTCAAGGTGTTGGAGTGGCCATCACAAAGCCCTGACCTCAATCCGATAGAACATTTGGGGGCAGACCTGAACAAGCGTGTGCGAGCAAGGAGGCCTCCAAACCGGACTCAGTTACTCCAGTTCTGTCTGGAGGAATGGGCCAAAATTCCAGCAACTTATTGTGAGAAGCTTGTGGAAGGATCCCCAAAACGTTTGACCCAAGTTAAACAATTTAAACTCAATGCTACCAAATACTAACAGTGCATGTAAACTTCTGACCCACTGGGAATAAATCATTCTCTATTTTAAGAATGTGAAATGCCAGAATAATAAAGTAGTGATCCTAACTGACCTAAGACAGGGAATGCTTTCAACGATTCAATGTCAGGAATTGTGAAAAACTGAGTTTAAATGTATTTGGCTAAGGTGGATGTAAACTTCTGTCTTCAACTGTATATCGTTGGAAAGGTCTCTGTTAGTAGAATGCAATGAGCAAATGTGTTTCACTCAGAAGCCAATCTGCAGTGAGTATTAGTGTATGAAATTCCCACTGACACATACATATAATGATGCCATATCATAACTTACAGAGGGCTATCCCGATTCAAACTCGCCCAAACACAACATACAATAAGCAGATCTTAAGATATACCTCAAAAAGTGTACATGGAAAGACGTTGCTCAAGAGGGTACTCAACACATGATGTGTGTGTGTGTGTGTGTGTGTGTGTGTGTGTATGCACGTCCAAGGACTTTGTGTATGCAAACACACATCCACATATGTGCTCATCTAAAGGATTGGGAACCTCCAATAAAATGTAAAGAAAATGGTCAACCTTATTTTTGTTGTTTCAGAAACCATATGTGAAAAAAGTCAGGGAATTTTTAAGTTAAAAAAATATATATTTTTAAAAATAAAAATGGTCTGGGTCAAATGACCAGAACGCAAGATAAAGGGTTAAGAATGGCCAGTCCGCCCCCTGATTGGCCCCAAAGTGCATCGGCCCACCGGGAAAATGCCCGGTATGCCAGATTACCAGTCCAGTCCTACTCCCAGCCAGAGGAAACAAAAGAATACGATTATTTAATGTTGGGGTACACTTTTGATTGTCTGCATGCTATGCCATTCTGTTCCATCTCATGCATGGTCTGCCTTTCAAAGTCGCTCTTTTGACAGCGAGCCCATACGGACGTGTAAACAATCCACGAGTATAGAAAAACTAGGCTGCAAGAGGACAGTCTGCAACTACTTTGCTGATGACAAAGTTTGCAATGCGCCCTGTGCACAAGACGTACTAGCTCCTGGAAACTGTGTTGGGCAAGCTACTCAAAATTTAGCTAGCTAAGCTAAAAGCTATACGTCAGAAAAAGTAGCAAATTACACTACAAGCTACACACCAAAAGTAGCTTGCAACCTTTAACATACTTTTTCCCTTTTCAACCGCAGATGCACGGAGCATACTGTCATAGACAAAGCACCCAAATGACGTAGTCACATGACGTTTATCACAGCCATGGTACAGTATATTACAGTTTAGTGCAATGCAGTATATCACGTATACAGTAGGTGCAATAGTTTGTGTGTGTGTGTGTGTGAGGGGAGCACATCTGGGCAATAATGTGATTTCTGATGTTATGGTAATACCATGTACTTTAAAACACCATGCAACTACAGAATGGTGCATAAATAGTTGTACATCAAAGTACTTGAAAGAACACTATGTTACTACCATTATAATTTGATATACGATTACCATATTCACATACTATCAGGGGTGGAAAGAGTACTGAAAAATAATACTCAAGTAAAAGTACCTGTCCTAAAAACTACTCAAGTAAGAGTAAAAGAGCTCATTTAAAAGAGGTGGTAGAGCGGTTGTTTGGGACAGGGGTCACATCGGGCTTCAAAGGAATAATTGACATGAAAATTAATTTAGTCACCCTCATGCCATCTTAGGTGTGTATGACTTTCTTCAGCAGAACACAAATTAAGATTTTTAGAAAAATATCTCAGCTATTTTGGTCCATACAATGCAAGTGAATGGGTGCCAAAATTTTGAAGCTCCAAAAATCACATAAAAGTAGCCTAAGCCATGGGACTCCAGTGGTTTAATCCATGTCTTCAGAAGAGATATGATAGGTTGGGTGAGGAAACAGATAAATATTTAAGTAAATGTTCCTCCCTGCTCAGTCAATCTCCACTTTAACTTTCACATTCTTGTTCTTTTGTTTTTGGTGGTTAACATTCTTCATGCATATCGCCATCTACTGGGCAGAAAGAAGAATTTCCATCAAAACTGGACTTAAATATTGAACTGTTTCTCACCCACACCTATCATATCACTTCTGAAGTCATGGATGACATATGGATTACTTTTGTGCTGCCTTTATGTGCTTTTTGGAGCATTAACATTTTGGCATCAATTCACTTGTGTTGTATGGACATACAGAGCTGAAATAGTCTTCTAAAAACCTTAATTTGTGTTCTGCTGAAGAAACAAAGTCAAACACATCAGGGATGGCATGAGGGTGAGTAAATGACGAGAGAATTTTCATTTTGGAGTGAACTGTCCCTTTAAGTAGCACATGGGGGGCCGCATTGTCCTCCATTTGAGATACAATGTTGCACATTTATTCCGTTCTTGTATCTTTTAAGCCCAGAAATAGTTGTGTTCTCATTCTCATGCATGATGCACAGTTTGTGACTGGTGGAATATTCTGCCTGAAGTATTGCTCTGCAAAGGAAGATACTTCTCTATCAGGCATTAGAAAAAGCATGATAAAGGTGAAGCATAATTATTAAATATTTTGGCATCACTTCTGACAATGACATAGCATAATAGACAGTGCTCAATTCGGTTACATGTACGCGTTTACATTAAAGCCTCACTAGACGGGCATTGGCGGAACTATGAAGTGTAGTTGACCATTAGCCGCCTGTCAATCAAACAGCACGCAGCGACAGACGTCAGGAAATAAAAAGTCAATCTTTTATATTTTATCAAGCTCAACCAACTAGAGGTGCTCTTGCCATCACTATCAATGTATTGAACACCCCTGGACTAGATGTAGAACATAATCAAAGAATAGAAAATGACTCAAAGGTTAATCGTCGTTATAGAGGATGATTTCCTTTTTTCAGATAAACATCAAGATTGTTTTATCGCCCAGTCTTATTGATAACAATGCATTAAATCTCACATATCAAACCCAATAATCTCAGTGAAAAATAGCTAATTTACAGGCTACATTATAGACACAGAATCTAGTAAACAGAAATATGAAATTTACCTCGATATGTTTCTTCAAAATAGAGGTAGGATTAATGCCGATATCTGGCTTGAGCAAGTTAAACTCAAATGACACAATCATGCAACTGGCCTTTTTCACGGCGAAAATCCCTTTCAGGTGCAGCAGTTATGTTCAGGTGTTGAACTGTGTTTGAGGCACCCTCCACATCCATAACAGTTGGCACCGATCTACAGCTGCTATACAAGTTTGTGATTTGATGGGAGTCATGAGTGACTCTCCCAAGCCAAGCAGCGCGAACGCAAACTTTGATCATTCAGACTGAATAGCGAACCGATTCAGACTGCTTTGCCATTATGTATGACCAGAGACAGACTCCAAAACTGCCAACAAAAATGTTTAGACCAACCCCAAACAGTGTGACAAATTTCACAACGTCTTACCAAATGGTTCAAGGGGCTGCCATAGACTCCCAGCCAGAGGAAACTGAATACACTAAATACACTAACACCCCATCCCACCCAGCCAAATGCATAATGCCATGTGCCTCCTAATATCTCAACTTCATAATGAACTTTAATTAATCTTTTTGCTAAACGCAGCCCTCAATCTCATCTAAACCTTGACCATGTTTATATGGAAGGGCACTGATTAATTTCCCTCGTATAAGAGCCACTTGCCTAGCTTTTTATAATACTGCTCCCATGCTTTGGAATAGTCCATCTGGCTGGCCTGGGATCCATTGTGACCTGAAATCCCCAAAATCAAACGAACATGAAGGTAAACAAACGTTTAAGGACATTTGAAGTCAAGAAAGAGACTCAAATGGGGAAAGTGCATGAGCGAGGTCCACTTACTGGGGTCCTGTTGGCCCTGGGGCTGCCATGTCTGGTATGTGGTACCCCACCCTCCAGTCATGAATGTCTGCGGACCACTAAAAACATAACATTTGTCAATTATAAACAGACTCAACACAAGTTACATTCAACCTTGTCTCAGCCTCATTCTGAAATTTACTGCATTCATTGACTGCTCTTTCAGAGCCATGACTGAAGAGAAGTAATAATTGGGGGCTCGTCCGGGATGCGAAAACTGAGAACCCCCTAGATTGCCTGTAGACTATCTGATGCATTTTGCACACACACAAAAAAAGTCAAATTATGTTTGAAATCGACAGTTCTAATTAAACTGGATGACTGACTAAAGAGTCAGGGTGAACAGTCATGCTCCTAATCTTCTACAATGAGCGCTTTCTATGAAGAACTAGACACTTGTTTGGACACATGTGTTAGGTTAAAACATCAACATTTTCAAAGATATTTAGGCATTTAAGAAACTTACTTCTGGTGAGGGGTGGCCGGTCCTTGGGTGAAAGGACTGAGTCCAAAACTGCCATTTCCCCCCATTCCAGTGGCCTACATGAGGACGAGAAGAAAATAAGGTTTACGGATATCCATGCTGGGTCCGAATATACAAACTTATTCACTACATAATATGCCAAGAACTGTATGTCAATGGAGTAGGGTGTCTGTCCCCTTAGAAAGGACTACTGCATTAGGCGAGATTCTGAAGTGCACATCTACAGGACATTTTGCCATCCAATAACCCCATGGCACCGAGACAACACTTTTAAAATGAGTTTTGAGTAGGCAGAGAACAGCAAGATGGCAGCTCAACTTTAAGTGCTATATATATACACCAAGAAAGTTGCTTGATGGAAATCAGTGCACCTCTTCTAGCAATTTTGGAACACAACAGAGAGAATCATTCGTACGGTATGTTTCGGGCACCTACAAAACAGATTACGAATGGAATTATGTAGATCACGTACCCCAATCTTCTCGTCTATCAGTTGTCTGGCCATCTCCATCTGCTGAGGAGATCCACGAATGGAGAAGATCCTGACGTTGGGGTCAGTGTTTGGAGGAGGGTTTCTCTGGAGCTCCACGTGAGCACCAGACTGCTGGTTGATGTTCTTTATGGTTTCTCCACCTGAGAAGAACACAAAGGTGTGGTCACATTGGTAGAACAACAAACCATTTAAGAAAAGATTGAAGTAAACTATTCCTTTACACTGTTGGCATCCACGTTTCTCGTTAACACAGCGTAGGAACAATTCTTGTGAATGGGCAACAATTTTAACGTTTGGCAAATGTGATGTCACTATGGTGAAGGTTTAGCTCATGAACATCAATTTGATCATGCACGCATAGCTTTGTAAATAGGGTAACATGGCAATGAAAATTATTTCCCAAAATTTTTATTTAGCTCACTGATAATAACCGATATACAGCCATGGCCAAAAGTATTGACAGTGACATCAATTTTGTGATTTGCAAAGTTTGCTGCTTCAGTATTTGTAGTTTATTTTTTCACATGTTTCTATGATATACTGGAAAACAATGATAAGCATTTCATACGTTTTAAAGGCTTTTATTGGCAAAAACACTCAATTTATGCAATGAGTCAATATTTACACTGTTAACCCTTGTTCTTCATAACCTCTGCAATTCGCTCTGGCATGCTGGATATCAGCTTCTGGGCCAAATCTTGACTGATGGCGATCCATTCTTGCCTTATTAGTGCCCGGAGTTGATCACAATTTGTGGGCTTCTGCTTGTCCACTCGCCTTTTGAGGATTGACCACTATATATATATATATATATATATATATCTCTCTCTGGATAATTATGGCATTGCATTAAAATAATTTGTATTTGTATCAGAGGAACCCTCGTTTCAGCCAAACAGTCATTGTACTGAATTAGATTAATAACTAAAACTAACAAAAGGCATGTTTCCACAGTATTTTACTAAATTAAAACAAGAACGATATTTAATAATTTCATTCATATGCGCAAATACAACAACAGAGTAATAAAAACCCAAATTTGTACAAAAACATTTTTGGTTGAAAAGTTCACACTTTTTGGAGCCCAGTTAAATGTTATTATAATACAAATATATCATCATCATCATGATTGTATTCTATTTGTTTTGCACAGTAATACTTTTTGCCATATTAAAGACACTAAATGCAAAAACAAAAATGATATTAATATTTTAATAGACCTTGTTTTATTTCATGACGCATTACCTTTGCCCACCAAAGAAAATAAAGCATGTGTTTAAAACATTTAATTCGTGAAATCATCTGCTTAGGAAATTAAGGAGGTAGTCTAAGCCAGAATGGCCTTGTATGGCGAAGCACACACATCAATTCCACGTTGTGGGGGACACTTCTGGGCGATGTGACCCCTGCTGACCCAGGGCTGAAAAAGCTCATCAATAAAGCTCCGCCTCCTGTTTAGCTCTGTGCCAAGGCCAATTGACTTAGTCAGAGCCATTAAGGCATTGTCAAACAAATTTAACTTCTGCATTAATGAAGCCATTATGAGCTCTGCAGTGAGACGGAGAGGAAGATAAAGACCCTCGGCATTCAGCTCATGGACTGTGGCTGACCACCGATCTCTCATTCAAGCTTAAAGAGGACTGATTTAGTTAAAGAGCGCTGGTTAAAGCCGGGAAACGCTGTTACACTGGTGGTCTTCAATACTCAGTGAAAAGAGACTCTAACAAACCATGTTAACAATGAGACTTGTGTCCCAAACTACAGCGATTAATGAGTTAACCGCCTGTTGGCAAAATGGCATATTAGCCAAGCCAATTTTCCTCCCACCCCCATTTTGCATTGCAAGATTGAAAGCATTTTTAGCCTAAGAATATTTAATCCAAGACGACCAGAATAAATACTTTTTGGAGTGCTGTTTGCAGCAAAGACCTCGTTGGGTAGGATCCCAGAAGGTGCTCATTGGTTGGGTTTAATCATAGGAATATCACAGGGAAATAGTCACTTTTTCTGGAAGAACATTTAAAAAGCCTTTGTCAATTGGCTAATCATTTCGGCAAACTGCCTTCCTCATGCATGAACATGCAAACTGTGTATAGAGGACCAACGATATATTATAGACCCCAAACTTCGCTATCCCACACTCAAAACGCTCCGTAATGATTTGGATATGAATTAGCGGAGAGAAATATTCTTACAGGAGTCAAATCAAGTTCTTCACTCAAGCCAGGAAAGTAGTGGCTATTAAACAAAAAATCCAAAGTTGTAAAAGTCTCCATTATTGTTTCCAAACCAATCATTTTTAATGTGGAGTTGTGTCCAGATGCATAATGCATTGCCGTAGGGTAATCTTTGTTTCCTATTTGGATTGCATAGTTATGATACACAGTCTATCTTGCAATCTACGCTTAGTTCGGCCCATATAAAAACAATGACGGGGGGCATTCAAGCCTGTAAACAACACAAGTACTCTTACAACTGATGAAGGATCTAATGAAAAAGGATTTGTCAGTGAAGACAACCACAAAAGACTTTGTAACAATAGTTACGTTGTGACAATAGTTACGTTGTGACATTGTGACAATAGTTACGATGTGACAATAGTTACGTTGTGACAATAGTTATGTTGTGACAATAGTTACGTTGTTACATTGTGACAATAGTTACGTTGTGACAATAGATACATTGTGACATTGTGACAATAGTTACGTTGTGACAATAGTTACGTTGTTACATTGTGACAATAGTTACGTTGTGACAATAGTTACGTTGTGACAATAGTTACGTTGTGACAATAGTTACGTTGTTACATTGTGACAATAGTTACGTTGTGACAATAGATACATTGTGACATTGTGACAATAGTTACGTTGTGACAATAGTTACGTTGTTACATTGTGACAATAGTTACGTTGTGACAATAGTTACGTTGTGACAATAGTTACGTTGTTACATTGTGACAATAGTTACGTTGTGACAAGTTACGTTGTGACATTGTGACAATAGTTACGTTGTGACAATAGTTACGTTGTGACAATAGTTATGTTGTGACAATAGTTACGTTGTGACATTGTGACAATAGTTACGTTGTTACATTGTGACAATAGTTACGTTGTTACATTGTGACAATAGTTACGTTGTGACAAGTTACGTTGTGACATTGTGACAATAGTTACGTTGTGACAATAGTTACGTTGTGACAATAGTTACGTTGTGACATTGTGACAATAGTTCCGTTGTGACATTGTGACAATAGTTACGTTGTGACAATAGTTACGTTGTTACGTTGTGACAATAGTTACGTTGTGACAATAGTTACGTTGTGACAATAGTTACGTTGTGACAATAGTTACGTTGTGACAACAGTTACGTTGTTACATTGTGACAATAGTTACGTTGTGACAATAGTTACGTTGTGACATTGTGACAATAGTTACGTTGTGACAATAGTTACGTTGTGACAATAGTTACGCTGTTACATTGTGACAATAGTTACGCTATGACAAGTTACGCTGTGACATTGTGACAATAGTTACGTTGTGACAATAGTTACGCTATGACAATAGTTACGCTTGTTACGCTGTGACAATAGTTACGCTTGTTACGCTATGACAATAGTCACGCTAGACAATAGTTACGTTGTTACATTGTGACAATAGTTACGTTGTTACATTGTGACAATAGTTACGCTGTGACAATAGTTACGTTGTTACATTGTGACAATAGTTACGCTGAGACAATAGTTACGTTGTGACAATAGTTACGCTATGACAATAGTTACGCTTGTTACATTGTGACAATAGTTACGTTGTGACAATAGTTACGCTGTGACATTGTGACAATAGTTACGCTATGACAATAGTTACGCTTTGACAATAGTTACGCTTGTGACATTGTGACAATTGTTACGCTAGACAATAGTTACGTTGTTACGCTATGACAATAGTTACGCTTGTGACAATAGTTACGCTATGACAATAGTTACGCTTGTTACGTTATGACAATAGTTACGTTGTGACAATAGTTACGTTGTGACAATAGTTACGTTGTGACAATAGTTACGTTGTGACAATAGTTACAAATACATAATATGTAACGGAATGCTTAAATGTGGACAATGTAACAATAGTTACATTGTTACATTGTAACAATAGTTACAATGTCCACATTTAAGCATTCTGTGTATTATGTATTTGTCTGTCCAACCATGTAGCAGTCTTTAATAGTTGGAGCTTTTTTATAGCTCACAATTGGAAGCTCCTGGAACAATTCACGTAGGGTTGGATCACTTTTGATAATTCCCCAGTTCTTGTTGATTATCCGTTTAATATGTTGTGAGGCAGTGCTATAGTCAATAACAAAATATGGGCGAGTTGAGGTTTTTCTCCGGGGTTTCTTTTTAAGCAGATCATCTTGTGATAGGTACGTCACTTTATTTAAAGCCTAATACACCTCTTTTTTCTGGTATCATCCGTTACTAAAGCGATATCTGTGGCAAGATGTTTGAAGACCTGATCTTGATCGCATATGCGACGTCTTAGTCCAATGTCTGAGAGGTATATTGTCCTTAAGATGTTTAGGGTGAAAACTCTTTCCTAAAGCATGAGGCATGAAGGCATCCTTGTTCCTTATGAATGGTTGAATCTTAAAAAGTAGATTTATTCCTGAGGTACCTTCGAGGCTCCATTAGATATTTCAAACAAGTATGAAAATGTTGTAATTCGGGTTCACTTCCTTCAAAAATCATGCAAATGTCATCAGTATAGCTGGTGCACCAATTTATTATTAACTTATTATGGAAAGGACTTGCAAAAGCATTGAAGACAAACAACCCTTCCCAAAGACAGATTAGCGTAATTAGGGGCGAAACAAGCTCCCATAGCAGTGCCCTTCAAGATTGCCTGTAGACTATCTGTTACCGTGGAGACGTAGCACGTGTGGAGGCTTCACGCTATTCTCCGTGGCATCCTCGCACAACTCATCACGTGCCCCACCGAGAGTGAGAACCCCGTTATAGCGACCATGAGGAGGTTACCCCATGTGACTACCCTGGGGCAACTGTGGCTCAAGTGGTAGAGCAGGTCGGCTGCTAATCGCAGGGTTGGCGGTTTGATTCCCGGCCCACACGACTCCACATGCCGAAGTGTCCTTGAGCAAGACACTGAACCCCAATTTACCACTTACCCTCCCTAGCAACCAGGCCAATTTGGTTGCTTGGGACCTGGCTGGAGTCACTCAGCACACCCTGGATTCAAACTCGCGACTCCAGGTGTGGTAGTCAGCGTCTTTACTCGCGGAGATACCCTATGAAAGTGTCACACCTAGCACCTAGTTAACCCCACTGAAGAACAATGAAGAGCTTCTCAAACGGTCCCCTACACAGTGAGCATTTATAAGGGACACTGATGTTTGGAGCAGACAGAGCGAGGTTTGCTTTTAGAAATCTTAATGAAAGTGAACTTTAAAATGACAAACATTTATTGGTTTAGCTTTGTTTTATTTGTAAGATCTGAGAGCATAAAAAAAGTGCAATCGTTAATTTTGGTTCCATCAACAAACAACAGCAACAAAACATGATTATGTAAAAGTCACGAAGTTGCGGATGAGATGATGTTCTAACCTTTCCCGATCACAAGGCCACACTTGTCAGCAGGTATTGTATAGGTGACTTCTTGCAGTCCTCCAGGAGTTCCCATGCTCCAGTCACCACGACCTCTGCCACGACTTCTGGGCCCAACTGGACCACCAAACCCATCACGCTCCTGAGGAGATTTGAGGGACCCAAGAGATAGAGGGAAATAAAGATCAAAAAAGTTTAGCTAATTGTCCCATTTCAGACGTGGAACCTCCCACTCAATTATCAATGAATAACCACTTAAATATCTGGGTCTGCTCCTCACGCTAAGCTAATGTTTGACTTCAGAAGCAACTAGGCACAAGTCATATGGACTACCGTTATGGAGTGGCGCAGATGTACCTGTGCCGTGTGCACCAGCTCATTGATGAGGTGAACGGCGTGCTGACACCGATCGGCTTGACCCATTACCTGAGCGATCCGGTCTGGACTGATACCATCATCTGAAACACACACACACACATTTAAGAGTAACATTTTTTAGTTTTAAAAGTCTCATACAATAGATTTACATGCATTCAAGGTCAAAAAACACTTTAATCTGATCATAATGTGACGCCGATGTTTCAGTGATTGACTTGATTTACGTTTGATGAAGATGTAACGTGGAAGTAAACTATAGCAAGTTTAACACATGAACAGTGTGATTTGGCTTTGGCCATTTGGGTGTGCTACTGAAATTCTGTAATGGGGCTTTTCCACTGCACGGTACGGCTCAACTCGGCTCACTTTTTGGGGGTTTTCCAGTATTTGGTACCTGGTACTTTTTTAGTACCACCTCGGTCGAGGTTCCAAGTGAGCCGAGCCGATACTAAATGTGATGTCAAAATCCTGCAGATCACTGATTGGTCAGGGAGAATCGTCACCACCGGCGTCACTGGATTTGCGACATGTGACATCAAACCGCTAGTTTTAAAGTTAGCAACAGCGATAGCAGTATCATTTGTTCACGTGACTTTCGAAGTGTAAAAAGAAATGGCTGTGAGCAAAACCACACCATGGTCAATAAACGAGGTGCAGACGTTCCTCCCGTTAGTGACGAAAAAGCAAAAGTCTCTCAGGAAGTGTTTCAGCTGTTGGCCGAAACAGGGCCACACAGGGCTACCGCCGGATCTACCAACAGTGTAGGGAAACGTTAATCAAACTTAAGTGGCTACAGAACCAGCAAGGAAATCTAGACCGGCGAGCAATGGGACGGAGAGTGCGCTGGACTCGGTCACGGCGTTGTTGGAGTCCACGATGGAGGATGGGACGTTTTGTTACGTTAACTCGATACTCTGCTTGAAAGCTTCACTTTATTCAGTCGAGCAGCTACTGGAAGCTTCTAAAACAACCAGACACACTTGTGTAACATCACCATGAACAACTGCTTTATGCAGCACAATGAGCTAGCAGCTAACAGCTAGCGCTCGTGTTATTGTTTATGGTCAGTAATGTTTGTGTCTCGTTTAAGATGATGTCACGACAGTAGAGGCGGAATGTATTATTAAAGCTACACTCAATTCTGACCATAAATATTCATAGGACTGCAATCAGCTTTGGTAAACAGAGTAAACAAACATGACAGAGAACAGCACATTAATCACTTAAACTCCTTAACGCTTCAATGATCCCTGTAGGGCCTCAAGTCTTAGAGATTTGGCTGCTGCATGTCCTAACATGACCCTAAACGGAGTTTACCAACAACACTTTGCTAGTGATTGGGAAGCACATACTTTATGAAGCAGTATAGGGTACAGTAAATGTAAACGTTGGTGATTTATGGCACGAAGAAGCTACAATGTGGACAGGCTTGAAGCTGAAAGTCAAGTGTCGATTTGGCAGTCTCTTGTTTATTATGTGTATGTGAAACGCATTGAAAGATCAAACTGTCCCACACAACACAGGACGGACAGGACAGTGAATGTGGGTCATCGTACTTCACACTGACCTTGTTTAAACTGGATTCTGACTCCTGCATCGTTCTGAATCTTCTTGATCATCTCTCCATTTCTGCCAATGACGATACCCACTGCAAATCTAGGCACTGCCACCTGTGTGCCAACACAAGCAACACTTTTACAAGTGGAACTTTGCGTTTCACAGTACAAACGGTCACACCATCACATTTTTATCATGCACTTGTACCTTAAAAGCCATAACATTTATACTGTACTATAAGCTGACCTGTAACATGAGCAGATGTATAATAAAGAGGCCTGGATAGCTCAGTGGTATAGCCGCTGGCTACCACCCCTGGAGTTCGCTAATCGCTTGCTCAAATCCCAGGGCGTGCAGAGTGACTCCAGCCTGGTCTCCTTAGCAACCAAATTGGCACGGTTGCTAGGGAGGGTAGAGTCACATGGGGTAACCTCCTCGTGGTCGTTATATGTGGTTCCTTCTCAGTGAGGCACGTGGTGAGTTGAGCGTGGGTGCTGCGGTGGACGCCATGTCTCCATGGCAACGCGCTCAACAAGCCACACGCTAAGATGCACGGGTTGAAGGTCTCAGATGTGGAGGCAGATGGGATTCGTCCTCGCCACCGGATTGAGTCACTACACGACCACGAGGACTTAAGAGCATTGAGAATTGGGCGTTCCAAATTGGGTGGAAAAGAGGGAGAAAAAAAGGTTGTGTGGTGTCATTTATTCTCCAAGATCCAGGGCTTGATCGGTAATCTATCATACCGGGCATATTCCTGGTGGGCCGACGTACTATGGTGCCGATCAGGCGCACAGACTGGCCATCGGGAGAACCAGTAATAAGCTGTAATGAGCTGCCGCGTTATGCCACCAAACAGCACCACGGTATGCAGAAAAGGACAGACCCCCAGAAGACTTAGTATATAGCACCCAAGCCCGTCTCCTGCGACGAGAAGTCTCAGATCCCTCAACTGACGGTCGTGAAGTGTGCGGACTTCTGCAGATCGCCCAGACAAGCCACAGATGCTACCATGGATTTCAAACATGCTCGAAATCTGCCCAACAAGTTGTCAGGTGAGCGCCGTCCCGACAGGCGAGAAACCGACAATAAGAAATATAGCACGCGTTGAGGCTTCACGCCATCCACCACGGCATCCACGCACAACTCACCACGCGCCCCACCATGAGCAAACCACATTATAGCGATCATGATGAGGTTACCCCGTGTGACTCTAACCTCCCTAGCAACCGGGCCAATTTGGTTGCTTATGATACCTGAATGGAGTCACTCAGGACGCCCTGGTATTCGAACTAGCGAACCCCAGGGGTGGTGGCCAGCGTCTTTACCACTGAGCTACCCAGGCACCCACTTTCAGATGTGTTTGAAACAGGAAGACGCTAAAGACAGCTACAACTCCACTTAAATTTATTTTTTAAGGTGGTCGAAAAGCACTTGTGACCACATTGGGCATCGGAGTGCAACAGCAGCAGAGCGCCGACTAAAGGCCCGAGTATGACGTTTTGGTCCATTCTGGATCTCACACTAAAATAACTCCAAATTCTGCTTTAAAATGTCATGTTTGTGCTTCGATTAAATGCAAGCATAATTAAGAGAAACTGTGCGCCGGTTCTCTGAATTACTGGAGTCTGATTGGTCAATGGCGCCAACTAGTGGTCAGATATTTTTCAGTAACAACCGCACATCCACGTATCAGACCGCTCATTTTGTGTTCTTACATCAATGCTGCTGCCCAGTCTAGAGCCGAATTCACTGCGGGCTCCTCTGAAATCACCCTGATCTTTATCCCTGATGATCTCGGCCACCAGCTCTCGCGCTTGCTGTACAAACAAACCAACAATAAGAGAAACAGTTCATATGCATGTGCTCAATGTAATATAAACATGGTCTGTGATGGAACTTGTGCAGGACATAATCTTTTGGAATTATGTCTCTAAAATTTGGAATTGCAATACCATCATAATTTTTATAATTTAAAATAACATGTTGATGAACGCCCCCTTTTTGAGCACAAACCACGAATATGACCTGAAGTTAAATGGTTGTATTTACGGGACCCTTTGGAGTTTGGACACAGTTGTGGTATCTATTGAAAGAAGACACTTTGGGCTTTATTTCACAAGTTTCACAATTAATATATGTTGTTATTTATTAAAGTTAGAGAAGCTGAAGTTTATAGTAATGGACATATTTTGTGCTGAACGTGTTTTTATAATAAAAATAAAACAATAATAAAAGTGCAAAGACACTCCAGAAATACAATGTGCTCAAAGTCACGAGTCTAAAGAAGTTTCGTTTCTAATCTGAAGATGATTTAATAATAAATGAGTTCCTGCAGCTTTAATCTCTGTAAAATCTCTGGAAGTGTTCAGAGTAAAATTAAGCTCCGCCTCTCAAGACGACACTAAATCTGACGGCACTGCTCGACTATTATGAATAAAACTACGCCACATTTTTAAAAATAGACTTTGGAGACGGGCTGGTTTTGTTTATGAGACTCTAATATATCAGATCATAAACAGTTTTACAACATGAATGCTGCTCAGATTGCAGTTTGATGAAGAACGATGACGAAGGCGAGATCTCATGTAAACAATGGAGAATATATCAATATTTCTCACATTTATCACTTTTATGGACAAGAAGTGCGATTGGATGTTTTTAATGAACGCTTGTCATGGACGATTGACCCAAGTGTGTTGAACTGGATTCATCTGGCGATCATGTTTTCATAATAAAAGTCCCGTTTTGATATCGCATGTTTTCATTTGTACAAATAACTCAAATCACTGTTTCTGGAGGATTGCTATCGTGAAACTGAGATCGGATATCAATGTTGAACCCTTTGACCTTTGAAAAGATGTATAATGTTAACATTAATTACATTTATAGACGGTAAATTATATATTAAATGTAAGCAGCGTGACGTCAGTACCGCGTGCGGGCGATTGCATATCAACAGGTTAACATGTTTACTATGTTTGCAGTAAAAAAAAAAAAAAAAAGAAAATTAAAATGAACCTTGTCCAGGTCACATTTCATGAGAAAATCAGTTTATAATAAATAATAAATCTACTTTAATTTAAAAAAATTTATCATATTTTTAGGGTCAAATTTTTTTTAATTTTTTTATTTTTTTTTTACATTGTGACATATTCATTCACCCCAAAACATTTGTTGGCACAACTCAAAATATTTATTTAGAAATAAAATGGCCTATATTTTGAGTTGTGTAGACAACCCCCCCCCTTCACACCTGTCGTTCAATGTGGTCAAGCGTGATCTGATCACAGAAAACACATGTTAATGCCACACATGGGGGTGATTGTTTGGTTTCTCAATATATTTAGTGAGAGTCACTCTATTAACATTCCTGACCTGAACTTTATAAGGGTCTCCAGTGATTCTCAGTGGTTTGTCTGATCCAGTGGGCATCGGGTCATCCTGAATCATAATCATCTTTACACCTGTTCTTTCCTGTGGGGCACAAGCACAGGGAAATATTAAGTAAATAAATAAAATTACATGTACACAAGACACTAAGATTCTCTACTGTAGTACTCATTTATAAGGAACACCCCTGGAGTTCACTAGTGTTTCTGTTTTGCACTCTCACCTCTTCATGTCTGTGATTGTTTTTTCTGCATTGTGGCTGTTTTTTTAAATTTGATATAATAAATAATGAGAAAAACATCTGTGATTTTTAGTGTTTCCCATTCATTTCCTATGGCGGTCACTTTTGACCGGAAACAGTACAAGTGTATCTTTTTTCTTCTACTAATTAGACTGATCGTATCAACTCTTCTTTCCAATTTCTTTGTGTGTGTTCAGATATCAAATGGACAAAAAGTTACCAAGTTTCATACCCGGCAAATAAAGGAAACCAGTTTTATTTACATTTTTTTTTTAATATTTGTCCTTTACTTACGACCCTTTCGATACTTTGCTTGCAGTTCGTTGAAAAAGATGTCTGATTCGAGAAAGAATCATTTGAGTCGAATCATTTACATTTGATTCCTTTGAATAGGTTAAAAAGATTCAAAAAGTGGTCTGAATGATTTGTTTTGCGAAACACGAATATGAATGCGTGCAACGAACGGGGGACGAAAACACGCTCAAGTCAGTTTTAATCTGTTTTGACTTTGAATTAATTTAATAAGTTTTGGCTTAAACATGATGAACATTGTGAAATCATGATGAAGTGTGCAATCAGTCGCCCGCCTTTCTAGGATGCCAGTTCAATCAAGTCAATCAATGCAGTTACTTTATTACTTTAACTTTAGTATTTTTCTCATGATCATATGCAGCTCTGAAGCTATAACATCTGAGATGGAGTTCGTGTTTAGTGCTCACATATTGCGTGCCATTTTGAAAGCTAAAAATAGAAAGCACATCACAAGCCTCACGCATGCATTCTTTATATTATTACTTAAACGTGATTCGCAAAACTATCAATTGTCCTCAAGAAGCTTTGAATGAAATGCACAAGTCACATGGACTACTTTATGCCTTTACGGTTCTTTGGAGCGGTACATCCCTAATTGCAAGCGATTAAAATTCTATAAAACTAAATAAACTGACCTGCAGTTGTTTGATGGTGTCTCCTCCCTTCCCGATGACCAGACCAACTTTACTGGCTGGAATCAAGATCTCCTGGACAGAGCTGTTCCCATCCATTTGAGTGTGGAAGCCCGGTCCGTTCCGACACCGGTCCACGATCTGCCCCAACAATCTCTTGGCTTGCCTGAAAAGAGGGCATGAATGACAGAAGATGAATGAAGACACTTGGAGACTAGAGACTGAATTCACACTCTTAAAGTGAGTCAAGCGACAGCGCAGATGTTAATTTTCAGAATGGACAGTGTTTTGTGCTGAAGGATTAATCAGTATTATTCTTACTCGATACTTTCTGGGGTCCCAGTCAAGGTGCAAGGCCGATCCATCATACCTCCACTGTCTGTGGGAGACACAACAACCAATTGCAAACAAATAAAAACTAATTCTAAGCAATCATAAAAGTACACAACACAAACTATGAGTAAACGAGGGGTCACACTTTATTTGGATGTCCCAAGAAGAAATTTAACTGACTATAAATGACTTAACTGGCTTGCTATAGCTAGTAAACAGTGTTTCAACAAACATCAGTAAACTATCAATAGCCTGTATAACAAAAGCTCGACTGGCTTGCTATAGCTAGTAAACAGTGTTTCAACAAACATCAGTAAACAATCAATAGCCTGTATAACAGCAGCAAAATAACAGCTCATCGACTGGCTGGCTATAGCTAGTAAACAGTGTTTCAACAAACATAAGTAAACTATCAATAGCCTGTATAACAAAAGCTCGACTGGCTTGCTATAGCTAGTAAACAGTGTTTCAACAAACATCAGTAAACAATCAATAGCCTGTATAACAGCAGCAAAATAACAGCTCATCGACTGACTTGCTATAGCTAGTAAACAGTGTTTCAACAAACATCAGTAAACTATCAATAGCCTGTATAACAGCAGCAAAATAACAGCTCATCGACTGACTTGCTATAGCTAGTAAACAGTGTTTCAACAAACATCAGTAAACTATCAATAGCCTGTATAACAGCAAAATAACAGCTCATCGACTGACTTGCTATAGCTAGTAAACAGTGTTTCAACAAACATCAGTAAACTATCAATAGCCTGTATAACAGCAGCAAAATAACAGCTCATCGACTGACTTGCTATAGCTAGTAAACAGTGTTTCAACAAACATCAGTAAACTATCAATAGCCTGTATAACAGCAGCAAAATAACAGCTCATCGACTGACTTGCTATAGCTAGTAAACAGTGTTTCAACAAACATCAGTAAACAATCAATAGCCTGTATAACAGCAGCAAAATAACAGCTCATCGACTGACTTGCTATAGCTAGTAAACAGTGTTTCAACAAACATCAGTAAACTATCAATAGCCTGTATAACAGCAGCAAAATAACAGCTCATCGACTGACTTGCTATAGCTAGTAAACAGTGTTTCAACAAACATCAGTAAACTATCAATAGCCTGTATAACAGCAGCAAAATAACAGCTCATCGACTGACTTGCTATAGCTAGTAAACAGTGTTTCAACAAACATCAGTAAACTATCAATAGCCTGTATAACAGCAGCAAAATAACAGCTCATCGACTGACTTGCTATAGCTAGTAAACAGTGTTTCAACAAACATCAGTAAACTATCAATAGCCTGCATAACAGAAGCTCGACTGGCTTGCTATAGCTAGTAAACAGTGTTTCAACAAACATCAGTAAACTATCAATAGCCTGTATAACAGAAGCTCGACTGGCTTGCTATAGCTAGTAAACAGTGTTTCAACAAACATCAGTAAACTATCAATAGCCTGCATAACAGAAGCTCGACTGGCTTGCTATAGCTAGTAAACAGTGTTTCAACAAACATCAGTAAACTATCAATAGCCTGTATAACAGCAGCTAAATAACAGCTTGTCGACTGGCTTGCTATAGCTAGTAAACAGTGTTTCAACAAACATCAGTAAACTATCAATAGCCTGTATAACAGAAGCTCGACTGGCTTGCTATAGCTAGTAAACAGTGTTTCAACAAACATCAGTAAACTATCAATAGCCTGTATAACAGAAGCTCGACTGACTTGCTATAGCTAGTAAACAGTGTTTCAACAAACATCAGTAAACTATCAATAGCCTGTATAACAGCAGCTAAATAACAGCTTGTCGACTGGCTAGAAAGAAAGTCACACACATCTGGGATGGCATGAGGGTGAGTAAATGAGAGCAATTCTTTTATTTTTGGGTGACCTGTACCTTTAAGACCGATCTTGACTCTGTTAATGTTGTTAAGTGTTCAAAAAGTCGACAAGTGCCGAAAAGTGGTCATTTTTCATTTGTATTTTTGCTATTTGACAATGCTATTAAAACCATAGTAAAACGCTCAAGATGAAGAACCAGTATTCAGATTAAAATCTACCAGCAGCGATCTGGATCTTGCAGTTGGATTCCAGTTGAATTCTCGTGATCTGTTCACCACCCCGACCAA
This sequence comes from Xyrauchen texanus, assembly GCF_025860055.1. Taxonomy (NCBI): domain Eukaryota; kingdom Metazoa; phylum Chordata; class Actinopteri; order Cypriniformes; family Catostomidae; genus Xyrauchen; species Xyrauchen texanus. The sequence goes on along the minus strand of NC_068279.1, from coordinate 2,118,178 downwards.
TTACTGTGAGAAGAGAAATCAAGAGTTACACGTCTATACGATGAGACAACAGTCAAGGTAGGGGGATCATTTTCGGCTAAACTATCCCTTTAACGTCATTAACTCTGCTGGGCCTGAACATGCAACAAGATTATGATTACAAAATAAAAGTCCCTGGATATGCAATTCACTCACGCGTGGTACCATTTGAAAGCTTAGAATATGAACTTTTCAATACATCTATGTTGCATGTTTTTTTGGTCATGATGTATAAACAAATATGGATATGAAAGAGTTTCACATGGCACTTAAAACAGACATTAAATATCAAATTTAAACTCTCGTTCTCAAGAATGTTTGAATCAAAAGGAATCACAACGTGAATTATGATCACTTCATATTTCCTACAATTAGTTCACTGGTATGTGTGTGTAAGGTGAGCTTTTAAATTTGGGAGTGAAAAATAAAATAAACAAAATGCACCAGAGTTGAAGTTAATCAATTCAAAACAATTACTCAAGAGGTCCTTAGAAGACAAAAATGTCTGCATAAAAAAAACTGCCATAATAATTTTATATATTATTATATTCCCATTTTTTAAACCAATATCAGTCCTGATCATAATTATCAAATATTCATTCATTTGCAGGATTTTAACCCTTTAAATGCCAGTTTTGTTTACATAATGCCACTGTTGTTTTACACTCTCTCACACACACACACACACACACACACACACGTGTATATATATATATATATATATATATATATATACACACACACGTGTATAACGCACAAACACGTCTATAACGCACACACGTCTATAACGCACACAAGCGCATATATAACACACACACGCGCACGCACGCAGACACGCATATATAACACGCACGCGTATATATAACACAGGCGCGCATATATAAACACACACGCACGCATATATAACACACACAACACACACACACACACACACACACACACACGCATATATAACGCACAAACCCACCCACACCTCGACAATACAGCAAACAGAGAAGAGGAATTAAAGAATTAAAGCACAATATCACAGAATTCATGATTTCATGCTTTAATGGCTGTTTTAATGTGTTTCAATGGGGACATTTTTGTCCTGAAGGTCCTGAGTGTGACTATTATAGATGTATTATAGATGTATTATAGATGTATTATAGGAACTGAAGTCGAAATATCAAGATTCCCCTAAAACACACACCTTTGGCCAAATGTACGCTGTCGGCATTAACAGCCAAAATGATCGAAAAAACTAAAATGACAAATGTCCAGAAGGTCGCACAAGGGTTAAGAAACTGTCAGTTTAAGTTCATGCTAGGCTAACATGTCTGAAATGGCCTCGATGATAAATGAACTTTTTAATTCCAGTACTCACTGAATCCAACCATCTTATCAGGCACTTTGTAGTCTTCTGTTACGATAGCCCTAAACAAACACAAAGAACAATGAAGTCAAACGGAGCATTTAAGGATTTTATTATGGAAAAGCCAGAATCTGAAACTCCAGTGCAGCAGCAGATTAAACACACGGGTAAAGTTCTCACCTTTGATGTACCATCGCACCAAGCTGGTTAACCACTTAGAAACAGAACAAGAGAGAAAAGAGCATTAATATTTATGCCACATAACATAATCTCCAGTATCAGTGTTAAAATGACACATTTACCACAAATTTATACCACTACATAAATCCCACACACGTTACTGTGTGTTAGTCGTGTTCGTTATGGTCAAGATCCAAAAATGACATAAAAGAACCATTAAAACACCATTAAAGTTGTTCATATGACTCGTGCATTTTAAATCAAAGCCACTTGAAGACGTGCGATATCTATTAAATCACAAAAGGCTGCGTTTAATAGGTAAATATAGAGCATGAGCAGCGCTAACGCATTTGTTTATTATTATTATTATTATTATTATTAGTTGACAAATTATAACAATATTTAAGTTGAATGGGTTCCAAAAATGTAACTGTGTGAATGAAAAGTGAGCTGATATTTCACAACTAAATAAAACAAATTAAAAAAAAGATTTGAATTCTTTAAAGTCCAAAGACAAGATGAAAATTGTTTTGCAAAGAAAACATCCAGTAAACAAGTTCACAATTAAGTTTCTCTTAATAGGCTAAATATATTCAAATTGAAAGAATGAGTAGTTTAGGGCTGCAACTAATTATTATTTTTATAGTCGACTAACCTGGCGATAATTTTTTTTATAGTCGACTAACCTGGCGATAATTATTATTATTTATTTTTTTTTTTTATAGTCGACTAACCTGGCGATAATTTTTTATTTATTTTTTTATAGTCGACTAGCCTGGCGATTATTTTTTATAGTCGACTAACATGGCAATAATTTGTATTTTTATAATCAACTAATATAACGATTATTTTTAATAGTCGACTAGCCTGGTGATTATTTTTTGATCGTCGACTAACCTGGCGATTATTTTTTTTTATAGTAGACTAACCTGGCGCAAATTTTTTTATAGTCGACTAATCTTTCAATAATTTTTATTTTTATAGTCGACTAACCTGGCGCTAATTTTTTATAGTCGACTAATCTAACAATAATTTTTATTTTTATAGTCGACTAACCTGGCGATAATTATTTTTATTTAATTTTTTATAGTCGACTAACCTGCCGATAATTTTTTTTAAATTTTTTTATAGTCGACTAGCCTGGCGATAATTTGTATTTTTATAATCGACTAATATAACGGTTATTTTTAATAGTCGACTAGCCTGGCGATTATTTTTTTATCGTCGACTAACCTGGCGATAATTTTTTTTATAGTCGACTAATCTAACAATAATTTGTATTTCTATAATCGACTAATATAACGATTATTTTTAATAGTCGACTAGCCTGGCGATTATTTTTTGATCGTCGACCAACCTGGCGATTATTTTTTTTATAGTCGACTAACCTGGCGCTAATTTTTTATAGTCAACTAATCTAACAATAATTTTTATTTTTATTTTTTATAGTCGACTAATCTAACGGTTATTTTTATAATCGATTAATCTGCCAATTATTTGAATGATTCTTTGACTATTCGGCGATTATTGCAAGGATTAATCATGAGCTCTTAACCGATTATTCTGCTTGTGTCTCGACTTAAAAGGTTGTATTAAATGTGCTTACTAACAATAAAGAGGACAAAATCATCTTTTAAAAATAACTCTAAATGACATTCACTGAATTGTTTAATTAATTAAATTTCACAGCAAAAAAATCCTATTGTTATCAAGTGTTTTACTCTTGTTTTCGATTTAACATTGTCTAAAAATCCTTAACAAAATACATTTACTTGAGCAGCAGCATATAAGATATTTAGACGTGCTTTCTTCTTTATAGCGCTGCGTATCGCCGATTGTCTTACCCATAAGGTACACGAGACACTCCTCTTATAATTCACTATGTCACGAGCAATCACGTTATAATCTAGCTGCAGCGAGCATGTGCCAGTGATGCGCGTCTCCGCGCGGGACAGTGTATCAGCTGGGACAAGTTTGAAACTCTCTCGCGACTCATACAAGTGGCTCTGACCGCACACACAAATGCCAGTTTCGGAGTTTGAGCTTATTTATACAGCGCGCTTCCTTATTATTTGCACTTTAATAAAGGATGCATTAAAAACAGGATATAATGGTGAACTGAAGTGCTGCTCTCAGTGCAAAACTGAAAAATTCTTCAATACAACGAACAGGAAGTAGAGAAAAGGAAAGGCTGGAGTCGTGAGTTTGAATTCAGGGCGTGCTGAGTGACTCCAGCCAGGTCTCCTTAGCAACCAAATTGGCCCAGTTGCTAGGGAGGGTAGAGTCACATGGGGAAACCTCCTCGTGGTCGCTAGAATGTGGTTCTCGCTCTCGGTGGGGCGTGTGGTGAGTTGGGCGCGGATGCCGCGGAGAATAGCGCGAAGCCTCTACATGTTACATGTCTCCATGGTAACGCGCACAACAAGCCACGTGATCAGATGTGCGGATTGACGGTCTCAGATGCGGAGGCAGCTGAGATTCGTCCTCCGCCACCCGGATTGAGGCGAGTCACTACGCCACCACGAGGACTTGGAGCGCATTGGGATTTCCAAATTGGGGAGGAAATAAAAAAAGAAAAGTTCTGCACTTTTTCTCACTCTCTCTCTCTCTCTTCCAGAACAAGCACCGACATATGCAATAAAATGTAATTCCATGTCATGAATAGGTGCGTTTACTGGTGTTACAGAAGCTTGTCAAACGGTCCAATATCTCAGTTTCTGTTGGCCTAGTCCAATCGGTCACTTGACACGTATTTGATTTTGTTTTTGTTCCCGTTTTTCCTACCAGATGCTAACGCTCTATTTCAGGTCAAAACGGAAAGACAAGAACAAATGACTTGAAATGTTCCACTGGCACAGATCACATGATCACTTCCTATAAAAGAGCTTCTGTAAACACACTGTGATCTCAGACTCACCGTCTGTTCAGTTCCAATAGTGAACCCGACTATGAAACATCACTACGTTCACAATATAACAGCAAATGCTATTTTTGAAAGTTCCTATTCCATAATGAAAATATTAAAGGGACAGTTCACCCAAAAATAAAATTCTCATCATTTACTCACCCTCATGCCATCCCAGATGTGTGACTTACTTTCTTCAGCAGAACACAAATGAAGATTCTGTAGGTCATTACAATGCAAGTGAATGGGTGCCAAAATATTGACGCTCCAAAAAGCACATAAAGGCAGCATAAATGTAACCCACAAGTCTCCAGTGGTTTAATCCATGTCTTCAGAAGTGATATGATAGGTGTGGGAGAGAAACAGTTCAATATTGAAGTCCTTTTTTGCTATAAATTCTTCACCCTGCCTAGTAGGGGGCGATATGCACGAAGACTGTGAATCACCAAAAACACAAGAAGAAGAAAGTGAAAGTTAAAGTGGAGATTGACAGACCAGAGAAGAGAATATATAGCAAAAAAGAACTTCAATATTGGAACGGTTTCTCACCCACATCTATCATATCACTTCTGAAGACATGGATTAAACCACTGGAGACTAATGGATTACTTTTATGCTGCATTTATGTGCTTTTTGGAGCTTCAAAATGTTGGCACCCATTCGCTTGAATTGTATAGACCTACAGAGCTGAGATATTCTTCTATAAATCTTAATTTGTGTTCTGCTGAAGACAGAAAGTCACACACATGTGGGATGGCATGAGGGTGAGTAAATGATGAGAATTTTCATTTTTGGATGAACTGTCCCTTTAAGTGTAGTTTCAAAAAGCAGAATGGTGCAGTTTGGTCAAATGTTGGTGTTAAATGTGTCACAAATGATAGACTTGATTCTTAGACATTGTACTCAATTAGTTCGTCCACATATTTTCCCATTTTTATTCGGCATGTGTTTTGCCAGCGTTGTGTTGGCCCAGTAACTGTACGGCTGTATTATGGCATTTCTAAACCTTGTACAACACCAAATCAATGACCCAAATGAGCTGTGCTCCTCCAGCGCCACGCCGACCGAGACAGGTTTCACTTCCTGTAAGATAGCAGTCTCACAGCTCAAGGCTTTTCTCTGCGGTTGTGTTTTCAAGTATGATAACTCTTTACCAAGCAAGTGTCAATCAATGTCTGGTGTTGAGAAACACTCAAAAGGTCAATTCTACATAGTCCCGCATTGATTTAAACTTCAAATGTATCAACTTATTTTACAGTGAAAATACAGTCAGTGGACATTGCTTGCTTTATAGTGAACTAGCATAAATCACACACACAGTATAGCGCTAGGCCGATATATCGGTTTGAACAAATAATCGGTGCCGATAGTTGCTTTGATAGTTCTTTCCAAATTCAACAAGCGATTCATCATTGATACGCGCCCCCTTTTCTGAGCACACACCATGAAAATGAACTGAACTGAAATGCTTGTATTTACGGGACTCTTTGGAGTTTGGACACAGTTGTGGTATCTTTTGAAAGAAGACACTTTGGGCTTTATTTCACAAGTTTCACAATTAATATATGTTGTTATTTATTAAAGTTAGAGAAGCTGAAGTTTATAGTAATGGAAATATTTTGTGCTGAACGTGTTTTTATAATAAAAATTAAACAATAATAAAAGTGCAAAGACACTCCAGAAATACAATGTCCTCAAAGTCACGAGTCTAAAGAAGTTTCGTTTCTAATCTGAAGATGATTTAATAATAAATGAGTTCCTGCCGCTTTAATGTCTGTAAAATCTCTGGAAGTGTTCAGAGTAAAATTAAGCTCCGCCTCTCAAGACGACACTAAATCTGACGGCACTGCTCGACTATTATGAATAAAACTACGCCACATTTTATAAATAGACTTTGGAGATGGCTGGTTTTGTTTATGAGACTCTAATATATCAGATCATAAACAGTTTTACAACATGAATGCTGCTCAGATTGCAGTTTGTTGAAGAACGATGATGAAGGCGAGATCTCATGTAAACAATGGAGAATATATCAATATTTCTCACATTTATCACTTTTATGGGCAAAAAGTGCGATTGGATGTTTTTAATGAATGCTTGTCATGGACGATTGACCCAAGTGTGTTGAACTGGATTCATCTGGCAATCGTGTTTTCATAATAAAAGTCCCGTTTTGATATCGCATGTTTTCATAATAAAAGTCCCGTTTTGATGTTGCATGTTTTCATAATAAAAGTCCCGTTTTGATATCGCATGTTTTCATAATAAAAGTCCCGTTTTGATATCGCATGTTTTCATAATAAAAGTCCCGTTTTGATATTGCATGTTTTCATAATAAAAGTCCCGTTTTGATATTGCATGTTTTCATAATAAAAGTCCCGTTTTGATATTGCATGTTTTCATAATAAAAGTCCCGTTTTGATATTGCATGTTTTCATAATAAAAGTCCCGTTTTGATATTGCATGTTTTCATAATAAAAGTCCCGTTTTGATATTGCATGTTTTCATAATAAAAGTCCCGTTTTGATATCGCATGTTTTCATTTGTACTCCTGTACAAATAACTCAATTACTGTTTCTGGAGGATTGCTATCGTGAAACTGAGATCGGATATCAATGTTGAACCCTTAGACCTTTGACAAGATGTATAATGTTAACATTAATTACATTTATAGACGGTAAATAATATATTAAATGTGAGCAGAGTGACGTCACCACCGCATGCGGGCGATTGCGTAACAACAGGTTAAAAGTGCTCAAACACAAAGTTCAGAAAATCCAGCGAAGCGATAAGCAACGAGAGGATTTTACTATGGTTAAAAAATAAATGTAACAATCCATTGAGCTTACTGAACTTATGTAAAGCTCCCTTGCCTGTGGTTAAACCACTAATGCATGACACCAAGAGGCGTACTGCTTTTAAAAACTGTTGCAATAGCCATATAATAAAATGAAGAAACTTTAGGTGCATTAATCTAGAATATGCAATCACGGGGGTGTGTGTGTGTGTGCATATGTACAATGTTGGCTCATCCAATCAGAACTTAAGAGCCCGAATTATACCAAACAATTTAAAACTGTCTTACCTCCGTCATCCAAAGAGCGTTTCTGCCCTCCGTATCCATAGAGCGAGGCATCGACGACTGGAGAAGTGTTGTTCAGATGGGTCATCGGTTCTCCAACGATTTTACCAATCTGCAAGACAACAGAGCAAACACGTCTGAAACAACACGTGTGCACAACCAACATGCCTCGGCCTGTGCACACGCGGAAGGCATGCAGGGTTTGTGCGTTTGAGTGATCAGAAGTCAATTGCTTTTTCAAAAGACTCATAATTACCATGAATATTAGAGCTGAAATGGGTCATTTTTGCACCAGTAGTGTCACCCAACAGAACTGAAATAATGACCGTTTTCAAACAGCTTTCCTGAGCGGTTTCAACCAACAAATGGCTTGCTTATAGTTGACCATGCATGTTAAAATGCATGGAGTTGTGGTGGTGTAGTGGTCTAAGCACCATAACTGGTAATCTGGTAATCAGAAGGTTGCTGGTTTGATCCCCACAGTCACCACCATTGTGTCCTTGAGTAAGACACTTAACTCCAGGTTGCTCCGGGGGGATTGTCCCTGTAATAAGGGCTCTGTAAGTCGCTTTGGATAAAAGTGTCTGCCAAAATGCATAAATGTAAAAAATGGTGTACAAGAAAGTACTTTAACTTAAAAAGACACACATCAGCTTTAACGGAATGGCGTACCGTTCCTTTAAGACTCTGAGTTTTCATCCCAAACGTTTTTGATTGTCAAGATCAAACCGTTGTAACCAACAAAAGCAGATTTATACAATTTATAGACTATTTTGTAGCTCACTTTTCACAATACTCATAAGATCACTGCTCTTCCGAACTCAATTAGCTGCTCTCACAGACGGATGTCTGACAATCTTCACAAAAGCACATTCTAGTGTTGCCTTTCTCCATTCAGAGGTATAACGTTTCAGAAAATTACACCAAATTGAGGCATTTTGCCATTAATAAAAAAAACTTCCCAATACAATGTGATCAATTACAGGAATCTATCAGGCGTAAGTCACCTTTGGAAATGGTGGAATTTTAGAGAAACCCATTTTAGGGTAAGTGATAGAGAGTTATGAACTTCAGATAACTGCTTTAAGTATTTACCACTTATAAATAGCGATAAATAGTCTGTGTACTTCACGAGGGAATGACAAATTCCCATGGAGCATAGCTAATCACGAGTAGTTTGGAATCATGAGAATTCGTCACAATAGTATGAGGTGGAGAATTCGGACCAATTCGCACAAAATCGTACGAGTTACACCCCCCAATCAGAGGCGCATACCTCGTGTTCTTGTAGTTGCCGATGTGGCGCTTGTCCCGTGTTAAGACAAAACGGTGTTGTGACTTTAATCCCTAGAAAAAAAACATCTCTAAACCTAAAAAATAAGCATTAGAGGGCGACCGATAGTGGATTTGCCGATACCAATAACAAAGATGGCGGGAAAGGCCGATAACAGATTAATCGGACGATTAATTTTTTATTTATCTATCTGTAGAATGTCCAAAAATAAAAAAATTTTAAATTTTCCTTACAATGACAGGCACAGAGACCTAAATAAATAAAATCCCAGATGCAGTTTATCGCTTAACCAAAATCCCCAAAACAACACCCAAAAATCTGGTGCATAACATGGGACTTAAGTATAAACAAGCCCAAAACTCACCGGGGACTCTTATTTTGAAATTACAGAGGATTGGCTCTGTTATAATGCTCTATATGCAAGTATTTACCAAATTAGGCTTTTTATAGCCTATAGATTCACCAAATGAAGAGTTTTATATGTATATATTTCACCAGATGAGGTGTATTGATAAGGAATACAGACATGCGACTTTCGGCATATATTTTTCAGATAACGGTCTACCTCTAATAAGCGTGACCGTAATGTTAAAAGTCCTGATGTACAAGACGGACGACTACAACACTGTTCGTGAAGCTATGTGATTGGTTGATGTACAGTAGAAATGGTACAATTTAGAGGTAGTCCGATATATCCAGGGTTTTTTCCTATTTTCCCCAATTTGGAGCGCCCAATTCCCACTACTTACTAGGACCTCATGGTGGCGCGGTTACTCGACTCAATCCGGGTGGCGGAGGATAAGTCTCAGTTGCTTCTGCTTCCGAGACCGTCAATCCGCGCATCTGATCACGTGACTCGTTGTGCACGACACCGCGGAGACTCACAGCATGTGGAGGCTCATGCTACTCTCCACGATCCACACACAACTCACCACACGCCCCATTGAGAGAACCACTAATCACCACCACGAGGAGGTTACCCCATGTGACTCTACCCTCCCTAGTCACCGGCCAATTTGGTTGCTTAGGAGACCTGACTGGAGTCACTCAGCACACCCTGAATTCGAACTCACGACTCCAGCGGTGATAGTCAGCGTCAATACTAGCTGAGCTACCCCCCCCCCCCCCCGATATATCGGTTTTACTGATTAATCAATTCCGATCGATACTTTTTGAAACTACCGTTATCGGCAAAAATATAAGGCAATAGGTGCCAATCATTTTCCAACATTGGCATTTCAATATAAGAGTCCCCGGTGTGTTATGGGCTTCTTTATACTTAAAATTCCCATGTTATGCACCAAAACATTTTTGGGGGGTTTATTTTGGTATAACAATAAACCGCATTTGGGATTTTATTAATTTAGGAATCTTTGTCTGTGCCCGTCGTAGTAAAGATTTATTTTTGACATTCTATAGATACATTGTAAAAACTATCGGCCGATTAAAAGGTTTTCGGCCTGTCCCATCACCTTCGCAAAATCCGCTAATGGTCCACCTCTAGTACAATCGGTTGATCTATAAGTGGTAACAATGAAGTCAAAGTTTGTGACGAATTGTCATATACTTTTTTATTTTTAGGTTAAAATAATGCAGAATGATGGACTCTATAGACTGAGTGCTGAGTGACTCCAGCCAGGTCTCCTTAGCAACCAAATTGGCCCAGTTGCTAGGGAGGGTAGAGTCACATGGGGTAACCTCCTCGTGGTGGTGATTAGTGGTTCTCTCAATGGGGCGTGTGGTGAGTTGTGTGTGGATCGTGGAGAGTAGCATGAGCCTCCACATGCTGTGAGTCTCCGCGGTGTCATGCACAACGAGTCACGTGACAAGATGCGTGGATTGACGGTCTCGGAAGCGGAGGCAATGGCGCTTGTCCTCCGCCACCCGGTTTGAGGCGAGTAACCGCACCACCACGAGGACCTACTAAGTAGCGGGAATTGGGCGCTCCAAATTGGGGAGAAAAGGGGAAATTTAAAAAAAAAAAAAAAATCAACAAACAAACAAAACAAAAAAAAAAGATACAATCTTATGGAGTCGGATATAAACTCAGACAAGTGGTCAACTCTTGCAAACAGACGGATTATTGTAGCTAGTCCTATAGAAATATGGTGTTATTTACATTATTTTAACGTGTTTTCCCACAGCTTGTTTAACTCTAAAGGTTTCAGATGCTCAGACGATCAAAAACAACTCATATCCAAATTTAAACAAAAAATGCATTTCCGTAATCACGTTAAACACTTATTGCAATTACATAATAAACTGACTTCGCCCGTGTGCATCGGCCACCAGCAAAGACCGTCTTTGACCCAGGAAAACCCCTGATAAGCACCGTTAAAATCAAGAGGCCATTACAAGAAGAAAGAGAGACAGACAGGTCTGTCTCCACCTCTTCCCTCCAGCTAAACCCTCGTTCTGCTGGAAAGGAATGCCAGCTATTTGAGAGCGTGGATAAACGGGCGACCCAAGGGAAAGGCTGGAGAAGGTAAACAGCAGTCGGATGGAATTTGCCCGAACAACTGGCCACTTGTTGCCCACTTGGGGGTGGACACAAGTGACGGTGCACAAATGTATCAGGGTTTTCAACCATTTATGGATGGGGAAACCCGGTTGGGCGGGACGTGGAATTGTTTACTCCATGTAAATGCTCAAGGATTGAACTCCAGCGGAGTCCATCATTTACCCGTGATGCAACAGGCATGTCAACAGGAATAGGGCAGATACCGCCATGTCAAAGTCAGCGTAACCATGCATATCATTATAAGTGGCGCTCAGGGTTTACTGCTAATAAACACAGCCAGTGACTAATCAAACTAAAGACAAAACAACCATTTAAGATGTTTCTACTCATTCTAACACACGCCCATGTGTGAACCTGGTGATCTTCAATCCAACGCGGCCTCTTGCAACGATTATGTAACGTGTTCACAAGCATGTCATTAAAAAGCAAACACAAAACTAGCACTAACATTTGCACAATGATGCAGAAAGCATGCTATAGATAAGGGCATTGTGACACACGCCAGTGATAAATCACGTCTTGAAGTATGCTCCCATAAACCAGCAGAGACGCCGCGCTGAAAAACAGGCCTGTGATTCTGGACTGGAGCCCAGATCTATTTTTCTTTCCCAGCAGAGTTGATAAAAGCGAAATGCACACAGCGTCTAGGCCGCTTACAAACACAAGGGTGGACAGACAGACAGCCGGGCAGTACGACAGCAGAGGAAAAGTTAACGCTGGCCACAGGTGTTCACACTACAAGGCCATGTGCAGCTCCACATGTTAAAAAAATGGAGGCCATGTCACAAAGATGCACACGTGCTCCGTACAACTCTGGAAAAACGGAGCACATAAAAGTAGTTTGTAGTTTTAAACTACTCTGTGTTCAGTGCTAGAAGACATTAGCATGTGACTACTATAAACTCATTTTACTGCGTCACAATCTAAAAATACAAAAAGGAAAACGTCATAATTCAAGGACCATTAAAGACGCTTTTTAAAGCCATTATTACATGCCGTGATATTACACAGACTGCCTAAAACCTGCAGAAGGACTGTAACAAACTTGAGCGGTTTGTTGCTTTTATATCAGGAGCAACAGCACTATGAGCAAAGACAACAATGTTTAATTTTATTGTATTTTATTTGCACCTATAAGTAAAAATAGCAGGAGGATTCACACGAAACCAGTCGAGGAAGTGTCCTGGTCATATTTAACCCAAACCACTACGAATATCAAGAGATGCATTGACATGTAATTTTGTAACATATGACTGGAGTCTTCGTCGCATGATTAGAGACGTATCAGTAACCTTATAAAAGGCAGTTTTATATACGTTCGCCAATAGATTAATCATGGCCGATTGTGAATAGTAAACACCACTGTTTAAGTTACACTGCATCCAGGCCACTAGGTGTCAGTGTAAGTTCAAGATGGCAAACAAACAATTACTGAGTGCACCTTTAAGAAACCGAAGCTTATATTTTTAGTATTGTGGTATCATTTTTTTGGACCATTTTACCCCCTAATTTCAGACATTTTGCTTTTACTATTCCCATTATTTTCAGTGATTATTGTCATTACCGTAACAGTCATTTGTTTACATTATTACAATACGTATACATAGAGTATTTTTAGTACATCACTCAAATTGTATGTATACCCATAAACGCCTGCGGATAGAGTCTAGATATCAGGAAAAAATGTCAGTGTAGTTGAAAACGCAAGTAGCAAAAACATGTTTAAAATAATGACTGTGAGCATGCGGCGCCCTCTAACGGTGCACACTGAGCTGTCAAAATGATCACTTTGCTTTCTAAATGTTGGTTATAAATGCAGTACATTTGAATCACGTCACAGAACAAATCAATACTTAGCGTTCTATCTATACACCATCATGGTAAAAGGCGATGTGGATGATTCTCCCATTTATATTCTATCCAAGATGTCGGCAACATATTGCACACGTGCCAACATTGGCACGCCAGCAACGGCGAGAAAGGAGAATATTTTATTTACATAGATTCCACACCAGAATTCCAACCCACATCTTGATGTAATCCTTCCTCATGATGACGCAGCATGTTTTATCCATGACTTAGGCAAGTCATTCGTGCATCACAAACCGGCAGCACTACACGTTCGGTTAATCGTGCACGTAAACGTGCCCGCTTTGCTTCAGTCACCACAGCCATTGACCAGGAAAATAAAAAAATGGCACTCATTTCAAAAAGGTTGCCGACCCCTGGTCTATCCATTACATGATTTGATATGAAGCGTCCATAACTGTCATGTATGTTCTAACATTTGATGATAAACACACACACACACACACACACACACACATATATACATACATCTTGACGCTGACTATCACCCCCTTAGCAACCAAATTGGCCCGGTTGCTAGGGAGGCTAGAGTCACATGGGGTAACCTCCTGGTGGTCATGATTAGTGGTTCTCGCTCTCAATGGGGCGTGTGGCGAGTTGTGTGTGGATCGTGGAGAGTAGCATGAGCCTCCACATGCTGCGAGTCTCCTTAGCAACCAAATTGGCCCGGTTGCTAGGGAGGCTAGAGTCACATGGGGTAACCTCCTCGTGGTGGTGATTAGTGGTTCTCGCTCTCAATGGGGCGTGTGGCGAGTTGTGTGTGGATCGTGGAGAGTAGCATGAGCCTCCACATGCTGTGAGTCTCCTTAGCAACCAAATTGGCCCGGTTGCTAGGGAGGCTAGAGTCACATGGGGTAACCTCCTCGTGGTCGTGATTAGTGGTTCTCGCTCTCAATGGGGCGTGTGGTGAGTTGTG
>NC_068279.1:2096539-2099039 GCF_025860055.1 Xyrauchen texanus | reverse complement strand
GGTTTGTGTTTGACAACAACAGGTTGCTGCAGTTTGTCGCTTGTGTTTCTGCATTTTCTGTGTGGAAATAAACGCGTAAAGTTGTTGTTTGCAGTTGTCAGCAGGTTTTTGTGCGATTATAGCGAGTGTAAATTGTGCTTTTGTGGTTGTTGTGTTGTGGCCTTAATCTGTGTGTGTGTGCGCGTGCGAGTGCTGGAGTTTAAAAGCTCTTGCAGCAGTAGCAGCTAACAGGCTACACACACTTACACTTCGAACACACACTCATTAACAATAAACATGCACCAACACACATATTCCCTGATGTACACACTCACGTTGTTTACCTGTCGCGCGCGGTGGAACGGGTCCGTGAATCCGTCCGCCTTCATCCCGGGCTGAGCCATCGAGGCCTGTCCCTGCACCAACTCCGCCATCATCATCATCACCACACACACTTACACACTCCAACACACACGCACATAAACACACATTCAGCGCACACGAACGACCCCGGAACAGGAAACACACGCGCAAACACCGCGAGACACACGAGATCTCGCGAGACTTTACGCACGTGCTTCTACCGTGTATTCACTATGATAAAAATGTAGTATTTATATGTGATTTAATTATAATTATGGCTCGTTATTATATACATAAAGTTAAATGGACTGAAAATATACATGTGTTTGGACCATTGACAATGTTAATAAAACAGATTTGGAAAATATATCAAAGTAAAAATCTGAAAGTGACACAAACTATGCAATTGTAAAATATATAATATACAATATACCCCTGAATTTTACTTTATTACAATAGATTTTATTTTAGAAACATTCATTTGATTATTTCTAATTAGACCTGACTTGGCTTAAATAGCTCTTTAGGAGGAATTTTTATTTTAATACCAAATCTGTTTATTTAACGGTGTCATTTGCCTTTGAAACTAAACCATACGTTATAACTAAAGCTTTCTATGTTTTTATTTATGTTATTTTTTTTATGATTTTAACACTATGTGGTCATGTGGTTTTGAATGAAAAACTCTGGCATTAACAATCTTTATCTAAAAGTAACATGGCAGCATTATTTGAGAAAGCAGCAAATGTTCTTCAATGTTATTTTCATGATTTCTAACAGCTGTAAAATAAGGGGGGTTTGCCCGCATCCGGATTTCTTCAGTCAGGGTTACAAGCGATTTCAAAGGCTCTTGGACTCCAAAGAACCCCAGTGAGAGCCATTATCTCCAAATGGAGAACACTCGACACAGTAGTGAACCTTCCCAGAAGTGGCCGTCCTTCCAAAAGTCCTCCAAGAGCACAGCGACGACACATCCAGGAAGTTTTATTTTATTGTATATTATATCATATTATTTTATATTATATTATAATTTTATATTATATTACATTATATTATATCATATTTTATATTATCATTTTATTTTATATTATATTATTTGATATTTTATTACATTATATTATATTATTTTATATATTATATCATATTATTTTATATTATATTATATTATTTATATATTATATCATATAATTTTATATTATATTATAATTTTATATTATATCATATTATTTTATATTATATCATTTTATTTTATATTATTTTATATTATATTATATAATTTTATATTATATCATATAATCTCATTTATATTATATCATATTATATCATTTATATATTATATCATATCATTTTATATTATATTATAATTTTATATTATATCATATTATTTTATATTATTTTAAATTACATTATATAATTTTATATTATATCATTTTATTTTATATTATTTTAAATTACATTATATTATTTTATATTATATCATATAATTTTATATTATATCATTTTATTTTATATTATTTTAAATTACATTATATAATTTTATATTATATTATTTTATATTATATTCTATAATTTTATATTATATTATATTTTATTTTATATTATATTATATAATATTATTTTATATTATATCATTTTATATTATATCATATAATTTTATATTATATCATTTTATTTTATATTATTTTAAATTACATTATATAATTTTATATTATATTATTTTATATTATTTTATATTATATTCTATAATTTTATATTATATTATATTTTATTTTATATTATATTATATCATATTATTTTATATTATATCATTTATATTATATCATATAATTTTATATTATATCATATTATTTTATATTATTTTATTTTATATTATTTTAAATTACATTATATCATTTTATATTATATCATTTTATTTTATATTATATTATATCATTTTGTTTTATTTTATATGATATTATATTATAATTTTATATTTACATTTATATTTATGCATTTGGCAGATGCTTTTATCCAAAGTGACTTACAGAGCCCTTATTGTTTATTATAATATAATATATTATATTAGCGGTGTTTAATTGGCTGATTAACAGAAGTGTTCACATAGTTCCAAAATCTACCAATAGATTTGTCAATGGAAAATACAATATTTCTGTTTTCA
>NC_068279.1:2071539-2091539 GCF_025860055.1 Xyrauchen texanus | reverse complement strand
TATTTAGAAGCATTTGCATGCTATGCTATCCCAAGGGAACATGTCATCGCTCAGAGGTTGCTCTTTCATCGCTCAGGAGTTTCATTGAGGTTTCACTTTGGCTCAGATTAACCCTAAAATAATTTTTGAGGAATAAACATAGACAAAAATTAGTCACATGAACAGGGCTGGACCAAGTGTGCCGCACAAGCCTTCAAAAGTGAAGCCAAAACGTCTCGATCGCCCCCCGGTGGCTGGTCCTAGTATAGGTCATAAGCCCCGCCTCCCCATGTTATTCAACGGGACGTGAGACCAACTAAACAATTCAATTACACTTCACATATCTTTTTTCCAAAGATAGTTTCTGTCATTTACTGTCGTTTCTATCACGTTGATGTCATTTCAAGTGTTTGTTTTCAAAATAAGTTTGTTTTTAGTTATTTGATGCTATAAAAACGGTGCTGTGACATCATGATTGACAGCTGTGATTGACAGGTTCTCTGAGCGAAGTAGTCACTGAAGCACCAACTGACTTTTTTTCAGGATCTTCGGAGGACTGAGGAGATTGGAGCTTTAAATGTCATATCTAAATTTCTATAATTAATTATTTCACACCATCATAATTCAAAAGGGGCGTGTGCTTGTGATTGATTCAGCGAGAGTGAGGGCGGGGCCTTGATTTCGCGGCTTTACTTCCTGCTCACTACTGCGCAGGTCTGGTCCCGAAATCGCAACTGCGCAGACTCAAGTCCCAAGATGTCAGCGCCATATCAGGACACTGGCGGCTTCAGTTCTCACCAATGGAAAAGAGCGAAGGGGCGTCGGCCATCTTTTTTTACAGTCTATGGGCTGGACTGGGAAGAGAAATCAACTCGGATTTTACAATTGATGGGGGGGTGAGCTGTTGAAGGGGGGTTGTTCGCTGTCCTTTTCTGCCGTTTTGTGTTTGTTCTGCATTACACGGCGGCTCATTTTTGCCACCATGGCCAGTCCGCCCCGGATCGGCCCCAAAGTGCATCGGCCCACCAGGAAATTGCCCGGTATGCCAGATTACCAGTCCAGCCCTGCACATGAATGAGTATAGAGCTATAAATAAACACATGAATAGCATAGTTGAGCTCATTTGATCTTTGATTGCAGACTTCTCATCAAGATCTCTTCTGAAACTCAGGAAAAACTTCAGATCCTTCCATTTGCTTTCCATTTACTCTCGCGGCCATCTAGGAGATGCTACAAAAATATTGAAGAGATCTCTCATAAGTTGCCTAATGAAGAATGTGGAGACCTCCTCATGGTTAATAAATGCTAAAGCAATTCACAGGAAATTCTCCACCACCAACGCAGATAACAAAGAAAGAAAGTAAGTTTGGTAGATGAATAGTTTGGATGCAGATCCTGCGGAAGCACAGACAGATGTCGTACAGCATGCTTTCAACGGGAAGAAAGGAAGAGAACTAAACACTATTCTCACAGTCGCATTTACTCTGTTCTTTTGCCTTATTGTTTGACTGTAAACTCGGCCACTTTACTCGAGTTTTTGTGTGCGGTACAAACACTTTCAAGACTCAATTACACAGAGACCCTGTGGTGAAAATTACGGATGTTTTTCCACAGTTTCTGTCTTTCCGCTGGGACGACTTGACCCTGTCCTGCTGTTCTCCATCCCTTGGCCCACCCTCAATTCTTCTCCACCTGTCCTGCTTTCAGTTTCTCTTCATTGTATTGGTATTGGTGACTGTGAGGTAATAACAGGTAAATGCAGTTGTTTGTGCACATCTCCCAGCATGTTCGGAGACAGACTTCTGTTATCAGTTTGCTTTCTCTGTTGTCCAGTGATTACAGCCAATGGGGGCGGATCTCGAAAGGCGCAGAAAGCTTTCTGTGCTAATGCAACTTCAACAACAACAACATTTTAAAGCATACGCACAAGACTGACAGTCTAACACACGAGAGCTTCACAGAAAACATCAAGAAAAACATCCAAGTTATTATCAACAGATAAATGATGGTGCCATGCATTGGAGTACTTTTCAACTGGTGGGTCATCACAACTTGTAATAATTTGTATGAGATGTCACAAACGTAAGATATCGTACGGAAATTACGACTTTTATTTCTATAGATATCAACCAATCAGAAAACAGAATTTAACATATATGATGCATCCAACACAGTCTCATGACAATTCGTTATAATTCGTATGAGATGTCGAAAACGTAAGAAATACTATGAATTGGCTTGTAGGAAAAGTTACAACTTTTATTTCTATAGATATCAACCAATCAACAAACATACATTTAAATATATGATGCATCCAACACAGTCTCATGACAATTCGTTATAATTCGTACGAGATGTCGAAAATGTAAGATATCATACGAATTGACTCGTACGAATATTACGACTTTTATTTCTATAGATATCAACCAATCAACAAACATACATTTTAAATATATGATGCATCCAACACAGTCTCATAACAATTCGTTATAATTCGTATGAGATGTCGAAAATGTAAGATATCGTACGAATTGGCTCGTACGAAAAGGTACGACTTTTATTTCTATTGAGATCAACCAATCAGAAAACATACATTTATATATATGATACATCCAACACAGTCTCGTGACAATTCGTTATAATTCATACAAGATGTCGAAAATTTAAAAAATACTACGAATTGGCTCATACGAAAAGGTACGACTTTTATTCCCATAGCGATCAACCAATCAACAAACAGAATTTTAAATCCATACAACACAGGCATCAAATTGTAGCTTGCCTCCTATCCAACACTTTATTTTAAGAAAGGAAACATCTTTAAACAAATGTGGTTACTCATTCCATATATTTTATGCAATGCAAATGACTAATGTATGTCCTTGTCTCGTTACAAACCCGCCATTTTCGTACTTCTATGATACACAAAAATGTTTTTCCAATTAAAATCATGCTAAGTACAAACAGTATTGTAGTTATATGTAGAAAAATGAACAAAGCCATCATCCACGATTAAAAATATGCTCTCATCTGTCATGTTAAATGTTTACGTTTTCTCCCAACCCGGACTCGCTCCGAACGGGACTCGAACCGGCGTCTCTGGCATGGGAGGGGGTGCGCAAACAAGGAGGCTAAAGGCACCTTTAGTGCACCTAAATGCACCTCTTGAGGTCAGGAGAGTGAGGTTTACACACTGCACAGCTATCTACCAGCTCCCGCTACACTCGCCTCAATCCGGGTAGTGGAGAACGAATCTCAGTTGCCTCCGCGTCTGAGTCCGTCAATCCGCGCATCTTGTCACGTGGCTTGTTGAGCACGTTACCGCGGAGACGTAGCGCGTGTGGATGCTTCACGCTATTCTCCATGGCATCCACGCACAACTCACCATGCGCCCCAACTGAAAGCGAGAACCACATTTTAGCGACCAAGAGGAGGTTACCACATGTTACTCTACCCTCCCTAGCAACCGGGCCAATTTGGTTGCCTAGGAGACCTCAGAGCAAAATCATACTTTGTGATTGGAACAAATCCCTACTACTATGTACGACACCTGCGCCATTTGTGCTTTTACTTTCACTGCATATTTTCACCAGACAATGAACGACTGAGGTAACACTCTCCCTTCCACGGAAAGAGGAAAGTCCTACCGGTTTGGAACAACATGAGTGTGAATAAATGAGAACAGAATTTTGACTTTTGGCCAAACTGTCCCTTGGAAAACAATTTAGAATGGTTACCATTTTAGGAACATGAGTTACCACAAAGCATGTCTGTCTGACATACGACTCTTGTATTCATGTGTTTCTAGTGTCTTCAGATGTCTGTTCCTGTCAAAGGGCAAAAACTGCCCCTCCTCTCAGATCTATAAAACAGATGGGGGGCTATTACCTTTAAAGCTACTCTGTCTTTGTTTCCGGCTTTGCACGTGATAAAATATTGATGGAAAAATGGAAATATTTTGCCTGCTGCTTAATGTTGCCCATCTGAGGGGGTTAATGATGGATTGAGACCCCCTGATC
This sequence comes from Xyrauchen texanus, assembly GCF_025860055.1. Lineage (NCBI taxonomy): Eukaryota > Metazoa > Chordata > Actinopteri > Cypriniformes > Catostomidae > Xyrauchen > Xyrauchen texanus. The sequence continues at coordinate 2,087,541 of NC_068279.1, read as the reverse complement.
TCAGGTTACTCAAGCTTTAGCCATCAATGGGCTTTCACACGAACCCTGTGGAGCAGCACACTCAATCGATCGCTCTTTATCACAGCACATGTTAGCAAACTGAGTCAGTATTTCTGCCCGCGGCCTTCGTGTGCATCAAGTAATAGTGACGTGTTGCTTGGCATATTCACAGCATAAAGGGAATCTTCTCAAAGATGATTTCTGAGATGTAGAACACAAAGATAAGAATCATCCTGACATGAAAAGGCCTTTTCCACACTTGGACTTGCACACTTGAGGTGCGGGTCACCACCTTCAGTGTGTTCCACCATGTTGACAGGACACGACCCAACGTTGAAGAAGGAAATCCTCACACTCATTGTCTATACGCGTGTCTACGTTTTGTGGTCTGTTCTTCATAACGCGACGGCTCGTTTTAGCTTATCGCGGCCCATTCAGCACGTTTCGCGGCTGACCCACCGGCCCGCTCGGTTCTTCCAATGGCCATTCCGCCCTTGATCGGCCCAGGGCTGGACTGCTAATCTGGCATACTGGGCATTTTCCCGGTGGGCCGACGCACTTTTGGGCCGATCAGGGCCAAACTGAGTGGGCTTGTGGTTCGGCCGCACAACGTGCCGAATGGGCCGCGATAAGCAACAATGAGCCGCCGCGTTATGCAGAACCAGAAAAGGACAGCGAACAACACCCCACCCAAAGTGCGTCGGCCCACCGGGAAAATGGCCGTTATGTCAGATTACCAGTCCAGCCCTGTCTGTTAGTAACGGACAGTTTTCAGCAGTGTTGATGAACGTAACCGGAAAGCAACGCGTAAAGCGCGTTAAACTCAATCGACAGCACATCTGACATAATACTGATCACCACAAAAAATTATTTCGACTTGTCCCTCATTTCTTTAGTAAAAAAAAAACACAAACAAAACTTTTCTGTGTAAAGCTGTATACAATTTTATATGTTTGTTGCCATGACGATGTAACGCCATAAACCCTGTAATCCTCCAAAAATGACGATGTAAACGTATTTAAATCTTATGTAAAACACACGTTTTTAAAATGACGTGTGCAGTCAACGTATGTTAGTAACGGACAGTTTTCAGCGGTGTTTACGAACGTAACCGGAAATCAACGTGTAAAGCGCGTTAAGCTCAATCTAAAGCATTTCTGACATAATACTTATCACCACATAAAAAAAAGAATTCTACTCATCTCTCATTTCTTTAATAAAAACAAAAAACAAACACAAGCTAAACTTGTCTGTGTAAAGCTGTACAATTTTACAAGTTTTGTTGCCATGACGATGTAACGCCATAAACCCTGTAATCCTCCAAACATTGACGATTTAAACGTCTTTAAATTGTATGTAACGCACACGTTTTTAAAATGGCGTGTGCAGTCAACCTATGTTAGTAACGGACATTTTTCAGCGGTGTTGACGAACGAAACCGGAAATCAACGCGTCATTTTCTTTTCTTTGTTATCACAGCTATGGTGAAGGGGCTCATCTATGAAACGTCACACGTCTTCATTCGTTTAGTTGCTTGGCAAAGCGATTGTTGTTGATTTTGAATAAACCATGACGTTGGTTTGCTTGGAGACAAAACAGTCTCCAAATATTATTGATATGAGGGATTATAACAATCTGTCCTTAACTGTACTGTAGAAGTCTGTTCACTCGAATTCTGACGTTTGTTTTTAGGCAAAGCAATTATATGATAGGAGTAATAAATAACTTTAGAAATAACTCCGACATTTTCCCTATGTAAGTGATATTACAGAGCTGGCGGGGGAGACGATCGTGCTGATTTACGCCGATAGATGGCAGTACAGCGTCCAACACCGCAGTCGTGTCGGTACTTAAAGTACACGAAGAAGAGAAATGCTAACGCTAGCTAGAGAAATACTGAATGCCCTTTTAAAGGAATATTCCGGGTTCGATACAAGTTAAGCTCAATCGACAGCATTTCTGACATAATGCTGATCACCACAAAAAATTATTTCGACTCATCCCTAATTTCTTTAATAAAAAAAAAAACACAAACTAAACTTTTCTGTGTAAAGCTGTATACAATTTTATAAGTTTGTTGCATTGACGATGTAACGACATAAACCCTGTAATCCTCCAAAAATGACGATTTAAACAACTTTACATTTTATGAAACACAAGTTTTAACATAAGCATTAGTGTCAGTGCTTTTATAAAAATACCATATAAACGTCACATTCCCTCCGAAAATTGGCCCATTCACTTCCATTGTAAGTGCCTCACTGTAATCTCGATGTGCTTTTTTTTTTATTTATTTTTTTTTAAAGAAAAAGAGGGATTTAAATAATATTTTTGTGGTAATCAACATTATACCACAAATTATGTTTACTTATTTTGTTCTATGGGATTAGGTCATGCGTTTTTTTGTTTGAGATTGATGTAAGATTTCACATCATTTCCTCTCCTCACTGTTTGTGTCAATGAGAATGGCAAAAAAGACCCCCAAAAAGGAAGCTCTAGAATCAGAGGCCGTTTGATTTACAAATAGCTGTGTCATTTTTAGACTCAAACCAGCAAAACCTCCAGAGTGCATCATGTTCATCTCAATCAATATATTTATTTTCATTCAGTGATTGTCTTTCCAGTGGCCTTTGGTCTACTCGACAACTCACTCATGATGTCTTTCGATTTGTTTTGTGTAATAGGTGCAGGTGCCCTGCTGTCACCGGCTTTAGTCATCAATAATCTCACTCTAACACCCTGTCATGAATATACTCTGCCTAATGCAGTGACGTCATTGTGCGGTTACATAAAATATTTAATAGTCAACTTTGATGTTCCTAAAGTTCTTTTTTAAATATTTATCCCCTTTTCTCCCAATTTGGAGCACCCAATTCCCACAACTTAGTAGGTCCTCATGGTGGCGCAGTTGCTCACCTCAATCCGGGTGGCGGAGGACGAGTCTCAGTTGCCTCCGCTTCTGAGACCGTCAATCCGCACATCTTATCACATGACTCGTTGTGCACGACACCGCGGAGACTCACAGCATGTGGAGGCTCATGCTACTCTCCACGATCCACACACAACTCACCACATGCCCCATTGAGAGAACCACTAATCACCACCACGAGGAGGTTACCCCATGTGACTCTACCCTCCCTAGCAACCAGGTCAATTTGGTTGCTTAGGAGACCTGGCTGGAGTCACTCAGCATGCCCTGGATTCAACCTCACGACTCCAGGTGTGATAGTCAGCGTCAATACTCGCTGAGATACCAAGCCCCTTTTTTGCATTATTTAAAGAAGGTACTGAAGGTGCTTACCTGGGCAAAGGACACAGCCATGATGCTAAGGTTCTTAGGGCATCACTATGTGGTTGATAGGGCATCATTAGATGGTTACTAGGGTGTTCAGGAGGCTTGATAGGGTTTATAGGTGGTTTCTAGGGCATCACTAGTTGGTTGCTAAGGTGTTCGAGAGGGCATTGCTATGTGGCTGCTAGGGAGTTCATGGTGGTTTCTAGGGCATCGCTAGTTGGTTGCTAGGATGTTTGATAGGGCATAGTTAGGTAGTTGGTAGTAGAGTATGTGAGTGGTGTGGAGGGGCAAAAATTTCCCACGCTCGAATTTTCTTAAATCACTCCAGGTTGTCCATTTTTACTAGGTGGTTGCTAGGGTGTTCTTGGAAGTTGCTAGGGCATTGGAAGGTGGTTGCTAGGACATTACTACGTGGCTAATAAGGTGCTCTGGATAGTTGCTAGAGCATTGCTATGTTGTTACTAGGATACTCTGGATGGTTGCTTGGGCATTGCTACATGGTTGCTAGTGTGCTGTGGATGATTGTTAGGGCATTGCTACATCAATACTAGGGTGCTTAGGGTGGTTGCTTGTGTTCTTGATGGTTGCTAGGGCTTCGATAGTTGGTTGCTAGGGTTTTCTTTGTGGTTGCTAGGGTCTTTAAGGTGGCATCAAGGGCAAAACTAGGTTGTTGCAAAGGTGTTCTTGCCATTTGCTAGGGCATCACAATCTGGTTGCTAGGACATTGCTATATGGTTGCTAGGGTGTTCATGGTGGTTGACTGGGAATTGCTATATGATTACAGCGGCACTCTGGGTGGTTGCTAGGGCATTGCTACGTTGTTACAAGGGTACTCTGGATGGTTGCTAGGGCATTGCTACATGAATACTAGGGTGCTTAGGGTGGTTGCTAGGGTTTTCTTTGTGGTTTCTAGGGTCTTTAGGGTGGCATATAGGGCAAAACTAGGTTGTTGCTAAGGTGTTCTTGGCATTTGCTAGGGCATCACAATCTGGTTGCTAGGACATTGCTAGATGGTTGCTAGGGTGTTCAAGGTGGTTGCCAGGACATTGCTAGATGGTTTCTAGGGTGTTCATGGTGGTTGACTGGGAATTGCTATATGATTACAGTGGCACTTTGGGTGGTTGCTAGGGCATTGCTACATTGTTACAAGGGTACTCTGGATGGTTGCTAGGGCATTGCTACATGAATACTAGGGTGCTTAGGGTGGTTGCTAGGGTCTTTAGGGTGGCATCTAGGGCAAAACTAGGTTGTTGCAAAGGTGTTCTTGGCATTTGCTAGGGCATCACAATCTGGTTGCTAGGACATTGCTAGATGGTTGCTAGGGTGTTCAGGGTGGTTGCCAGGACATTGCTAGGTGGTTTCTAGGGTGTTCATGGTGGTTGACTGGGAATTGCTATATGATTACAGTGGCACTTTGGGTGGTTGCTAGGGCATTGCTACATTGTTACAAGGGTACTCTGGATGGTTGCTAGGGCATTGCTACATGAATACTAGGGTGCTTAGGGTGGTTGCTAGGGTCTTTAGGGTGGCATCTATGGCAAAACTAGGTTGTTGCAAAGGTGTTCTTGGCATTTGCTAGGGCATCACAATCTGGTTGCTAGGACATTGCTAGATGGTTGCTAGGGTGTTCAGGGTGGTTGCCAGGACATTGCTAGGTGGTTTCTAGGGTGTTCATGGTGGTTGACTGGGAATTGCTATATGATTACAGCGGCATTCTGGGTTGTTGCTAGGGCATTGCTACATTGTTACAAGGGTACTCTGGATGGTTGCTAGGGCAACGCTAGGTGATTGTTATGGCAATGTAATATAGTTGCACTGATGCTCTTGGTTGTTGCAATTGTAGTATCGCTGAGTGAACACGATTTGAGGTTTCATTCATGTCTGGAGCACAAGTTATATATTTAGGATTAATAAATCACTATGAACAATAGTAAAAGTGATGCTTGAAGTAATGCACTGGAGTTTGGAGCACCAGTGTATAAACTACACACCCAGAATCTGTCTCAGAAGTCTGACTATACACCTTAAACAGCCTTTTAAACTAGTCTAACGATTGTGTCAGAGAGTAATAAATCTATGAGCTGTGAGATTATGATCTCAGAGCCATTAGTTGGCAGTTCAAACCTCTAGAGCGTGTTAACAATAACAGTCGCCATCGACAGAGTCTGACCTCACGTAAACAACAAGACACTGGTAAAAACAAGACCAAAATACTGATGAACGCTTTAGTATGCAGCTTCCAACTGCAAGTTTGGTTTTCTTAATGCCAGCTCTTGAATCGAGACATTTTAACATTTACCTTTTGACTTAATTGTCTGCAGCCCCTTAATTGCATCGGGCAGCCTGATGTGAGGGGCCCCCGCGAGCTCCAGAGCTGCAGGGGCCCCGTGTAATCCTGTCTTGGGTTACTATAATTGCTGTTAATAAACCCCCCTGCAGTCATTGTTCCTGCGCTCTCATGACGTCTCGTGTGTGGAACAAAGAGCAGCGAGTCGAGCGGGCGAGACACAGGTGAGCAGAAGGGAGAGTGCGCTCTCAGGTTTAGATAAATGAACACGGTGCAAGTTAAAACAGACCAAGAGAATTGTGTAGAGACATCAACCCTGGAAAATGGAATAAAGATGCAAAATGTAGTGAAAAATAACATAAACCACGATCTTTATCGCAAGTTCACATTTCAACCCTTACAACAATATAATCTTTTTTGGTAAATAACGATAAAAATAAATAAATAAATCAGATTTATTATTTCCATAGGGTGAAAACAAGCAATTAAGAGGGTGAAAATTAAAACGTGTAGTAAATATATGCCATTAAAAGTAGAAAGCATGCTATTTTAAATAACGGAGTATATATAGTTATAGAAATAGAGATATACAACAGCAATTAAAGGGATAGTACGCCCAAAAATCCTTAAGTCTCCAGTGGTTTAATCCATGTGTTCTGAAGTGATATGATAGGCTTGGGCAGGGCCGGACTGGACTGGGAAGAGAAATCGGCCCGGATTTTACATGACAACTGGCCCAACTGTTGAGCGGGTTAAGGAGGGTGTTGGGGGGGGGGGTTATCCAAAAGTTGTTCAGTAGGGTTAGGGGGTGGGGGGGGGTCGCTGTCCTTTTCTGCATATCGCTGCGCCTTTTTGTGGTCCGTTCTGCATAACACGCCGGCACATTTCTGCTTATCGCGGCCCATTCGGCACGTTTAGCGGCCGAACCACCGGTCCACTCAGTTCTCCCGATGGCCATTCCGCCACCTGATCACCCCCCAAAGTGCGTCGGCCCACCGGGAAAATGCCCGGAATGCCAGATTACCAGTCCAGCCCTCGGTGTGGGTCAGAAACAGATCAACAGTTAAGTCCTTTTTAACTATATATCTCCTCCTCAACATCCACATTCTCCTTCTTTTGCTTTTTGGCGATTCACAAACTTTATGCATATCGCCACCTACTGGTTGGGGCTGCACAAAGGTGGAGATTTATAGTAAAAAGGACTTAACTATTGATCGGTTTCTCACCCACATCTATCATAACACTTCAGAAGACATGGATTAAACCACTGGAGTCGCCTACTTTTATGCTGGCTTTATGTGCTTTTTGGAGCTTTAATGTTCAGGTCACCATTCAGTTGCATTGTATGGACCTACAGAGCTGAAATATTCTTCTAAACATTCTTCTTAACATAAGCTTAAATAAATATTGTTTGACAGAACTGACCTGAATGCTTGTATTCTCGGCTTCAGTCCCTGTTGCTCAGAACACTGGCGGTCTTTGTCTGATTTTGACTGACAGCCGAATAACCCCATTAGGATTCGTTTTCAGTGTCTACTCTTAATTCTCATGTCTTCCCATTGTGTCCCAGATTCCCTCGGGCAGCGGTTAATGAGACGTCATTGAAGGAAGGTCAAGGGTCATTAATTCACCTGGACGGCTCGTGATGCTTTCATACCTCGACTGACAGGTAGATTCTGACGCTGTCTGACAGCGACACCAACATAGTGGCATTTAGCCTATGGCTGGCACTATTCCTGCCGTATGTATAGGCTACTATGCACAGGGTGAAAATATTCTATAAGTATGAGCCACTAAAGGGGACTCAAACCATCAAAACAATGCAAAGACGGTTTCAGGAGGCCCCTTAACCTTGTCTGACCCCGTGTCCACAGGTGTGGACGTTGTATTTTGGCTTCGCTATACGCAACGCATCATTTAAATGAATTAAAACTGACTCTATACTGTCATTTAAGCATTAAACTTCTGGTGCACCGCGTCACGTGACACAACAGCATGACGTCGATTTCTGTGAAGCGCTAAAACGGGTGCAGCGACAACATTCATTAACATTAATAAATGCTTTCCTATATATTTAATGTATATTTTCACATTGCAAAAGCTGACAAATGTGTCTTTCAGAGGCTTTATATGGAGTTATGATGAAAATAAGCTGCATTTCAAACTGTTCTGAGACCAGTGCAGACAGACAGCACACTGGAGGTTAAGTAATGCACTAAATAGGGAGCAAGGGAGCATCCTATAGCTCTCCTATAACTGTTCTGAGACCAGTGCAGACATGCACTAAATAGGGAGCAAGGGAGCATCCTATAGCTCTCTATAACTGTTCTGAGACCAGTTGCAGACAGACAGCACACTGGAGGTTAAGTAATGCACTAAATAGGGAGCATCCTATAGCTCTCCTATAACTGTTCTGAGACCAGTGCAGACAGAGAGCACACTGGAGGTTAAGTAATGCACTAAATAGGGAGCAAGGGAGCATCCTATAGCTCTCCTATAACTGTTCTGAGACCAGTGCAGACATGCACTAAATAGGGAGCAAGGGAGCATCCTATAGCTCTCTATAACTGTTCTGAGACCAGTTGCAGACAGACAGCACACTGGAGGTTAAGTAATGCACTAAATAGGGAGCATCCTATAGCTCTCCTATAACTGTTCTGAGACCAGTGCAGACAGAGAGCACACTGGAGGTTAAGTAATGCACTAAATAGGGAGCAAGGGAGCATCCTATAGCTCTCCTATAACTGTTCTGAGACCAGTGCAGACATGCACTAAATAGGGAGCAAGGGAGCATCCTATAGCTCTCTATAACTGTTCTGAGACCAGTTGCAGACAGACAGCACACTGGAGGTTAAGTAATGCACTAAATAGGGAGCATCCTATAGCTCTCCTATAACTGTTCTGAGACCAGTGCAGACAGAGAGCACACTGGAGGTTAAGTCATGCACTAAATAGGGAGCAAGGGAGCATCCTATAGCTCTCCTATAACTGTTCTGAGACCAGTGCAGACATGCACTAAATAGGGAGCAAGGGAGCATCCTATAGCTCTCCTATAACTGTTCTGAGACCAGTGCAGACAGACAGCACACTGGAGGTTAAGTCATGCACTAAATAGGGAGCAAGGGAGCATCCTATAGCTCTCCTATAACTGTTCTGAGACCAGTGCGGACAGACAGCACACTGGAGGTTAAGTCATGCACTAAATAGGGAGCAAGGGAGCATCCTATAGCTCTCTATAACTGTTCTGAGACCAGTGCAGACAGACAGCACACTAGAGGTTAAGTCATGCACTAAATAGGGAGCAAGGGAGCATCCTATAGCTCTCTATAACTGTTCTGAGACCAGTGCAGACAGACAGCACACTGGAGGTTAAGTCATGCACTAAATAGGGAGCAAGGGAGCATCCTATAGCTCTCCTATAACTGTTCTGAGACCAGTGCAGACAGACAGCACACTGGAGGTTAAGTAATGCACTAAATAGGGAGCAAGGGAGCATCATATATAGAGGTGAAGTCTCAGGTGTGTGTGTGCAAACAGGTTTCTGAACACTCCCCGTCGTTTATTGTTCAAACAAACAGATTAATCAGTTATTTCAAATTCCAGAAATCAAAAATGAGCATTTTTACTAGTTTTAATTCAGTTGTTGATATCAGGAATGGACGTTTGTAATAGTATGATACTAAAATATCATGGTGGCGTAGTGACTCGCCTCCAGGTGGCGGAGGACGAATCTCAGTTTAATCCGTCAATCCGCGCATCTTATCGCGTGGCTTGTTGAGCACGTTACCGCGGAGACGTAGCACGTGTGGAGGCTTAACGCTATTCTCCACGGCATCCACGCACAACTCAGCACACGCCCCACCGAGAGCGAACCGCATTATAGCGACCACGAGGAGGTTACCCCATGTGACTCTACCCTCCCTAGCAAGCGGGCCAATTTGGTTGCTAAGGAGACCCGGCTGGAGTCACTCAGCACGCCCTGGATTCAAACTCACGACTCCAGGAGCGATAGTCAGCGTCAATACTCGCTGAGATACCCAGGCCCCCTTTACTAGTTGAAATTACATTTTTGATATCAAGAATAAACATTTTTACTAGTGCAGATATAATTACTGATATCAAAAACAAGAATGGAAATACTAAAGAATTAGTATTTCCATTCCTGAAATCAAGGTTTAGCAGTGGAACTAGTGAAAATGTATCTATAACTCATATCCTGCTCATGAATTAATGTGGAACAGGCTTGTGAAAAATTGGCGCCCAGTTTCCTTCTTGGTAATAGATACAATTTTTTTTAAATATTTTTGTAATCAAATTTTGACTTGATTTGGCAGTTGGATTTAATAGCAATAAACCCCCCCAGAAAATATGCTAACTGTTGAAGAAAATACTATGAGTAGCATGTATGCTATTGTGGACATGGCTTAGGCCTCATTCTGCTTGAATGACTAATTCAACAGATGCTTCATCTCTGCAGATGAATTGTTGAAATTGTCGCAGGTCAGAGCGATCGCGCAGCAATTTGCCTTAACGTATACTCGTGGTTGTAAATAAAGGGGCCGGTGTGGTAATTGGTGGAGCGGCTCGAGACGCCTGCGGTGTAATTGAGCAGCTGAGGTGGGGGTTCTGGTCAGGATGAAAGCCCGGACACATCCCCTGTCGCCTATTACCACCAGCGGGGGGGATCGTACGGGTCTATCTTCTCGACCGGCCCCCTCGTTTACACTGTCGCTAAAGAACATTCAATGAGCGCACGGCTATATGAAAGGGATGCGGTATGGCACCTTGAGAGAGAGAAAAGTGCAGAAGTGTTTGTTGACGGAGAGGAAATGGCTTTTTGAAGAACAGAAATATCATTTTAGATCACAGATGTCATATCCTGGTTGTTATTTGTCCTGTGTTTTGTGTGTTTGTGTGGAGCTTTAAAGGTTCGGCTGAGAAAAAGTGTTGGGGAAACTTTTATATATAAACCGCTGTAAACATTGAGAGACTCATATACTAAATTAATAAGCCACCAAAGGTGAAAATGCAAATCAGGGATGATGATTAAACCATTACAGTGATTTTACCACAGCTATAACGTAGTGTCGATTGGCTTATTGTGTGTTATAAACAGCAGCAATAGCAATTTGATAAAATTGCTAATTTTCGATAAATAGGCTCAACAAGAGTTCGCCAGCTCAGAATGTTGTTTTTGATAATTTTTTGCTGGTTAAACGATACACATAAAAGATGATGAAAGCCTGTCATGGATCGATATTGACCGAGCAATCCATTATTTTGTAAAGAGGGGTCAAAATGACAATTTTCGCCCATGATTTTGCAGCAAAACTACAGGTCAAAAAAATAACCTTAGAAAGGTGTCAGCATCATGATTTTATTCTTACTCAAAGATATGTAGATCTACTACTAAAATCAATTGATTTCAGCAACTCATGTTGCATTATCTGCCAATGGCGAGAGTCCAAATATGGGAAAAGGTGTCTTTTTGGTGTCTTTTTTCCAAAGTTGGAGCGCTTATAACTCCAGAAGTACAAAAGATATTTTTATATCGTTTTATATTCTGATTCAGAACAAACTTTTCTGTTGTTATGTGCATTTTTAAGGGTCTACATGGGTTAATCACAGAGATGTGGGGCTCTCAATGTGGCTCCATTTGTAATTTGAGCGAGCGTCTCGTCGCTAAACTACATTTCAGAAGGCGTCCAATTGAAGACGAGTTCAATTCACAGCTAATAAGAGACCGTTAGCGACCCTAATTAATCCGACAAGTTATACAATTGGTTTTCCTTAAGGTGCGCTCATGCAAAACTTACTTGGACCATGCACAAATATGGGCAACAGGGTATGATGCCACACACTAGGACAAGGGTATTTTTTGTACTCAGGCAAGAGGCCAATCTGTGAAGTTTAAATCTGCTTTCCGCTATTTGAAGCGGACAAATCTGATTTAATAGAGGAGTATTAATCATGCAATCAGTGCAGATATGTCTGGCCATAAATCTGTGCACTTAAATATGAATGACAATCAGAAGCAGTCTGTTTAATGAGATGTAACAGCCAATTAAATCAGTTACATGTAACAGTTTAGACAGTTTGTGAAGAATAGTTTGATGCTCTATCAGTGTAAAATCATGATTTCAGATGCATGAATCGGTAGAAATCGTTCATTGCTTCTGTGCGGCTCCCTGCAGGCGGTTATGTTCTCTCAGCCTAAAACACAGAAGATCAGAAGTATAAAAAGCCGGCATTGACAGAAGTTTAAAAATGAATGAATACAGAAACATTCAGATCATCATTCGATCAGATTGTCGCACCTGACAGCATTGATCTTGATGAATCCGGAGGCGTCACAAGGGTCGTAGTCGCCTTGAACATCCATACTATTGTGAAAACGAAGCGTTAAACAAATTAAACTCGTCTTTAAAAGCAGTTGTGATGGTTGTCAAAAACAAAGAAAAAAAGTGCACGACTCAATCAGGAATCTTTCATTGACTACGTTAATTACTACGACTCCCTCCAGATGAGTGGAGGCGAATGTTCGACTGGCATCATGTGGAGAAATTGCTCGTTTTTTGCTGTAATCTCCGCAGGGCAACATTGTGACATTTCTTTCAGATCGATGCATCATATGGGAGGAAACCACTGTGTTAATGACACAGTTTACTGTGTCCTGTTGAGACACTGCAGGGTGGGAGAAACTCTACGCTAGTGTGCTGCCTATCTAGACAGTATTTTAAGGCATACTCCAAACCCAACACCTGTTAGAAAAGAAAATGACTCCTTCTGTTGGCCAAAGTCAAAAGGCAGCATCACTTGTATAGAGACCGGGGTGATTGATGGCCAGTTAAATGCGGATATATTCAGGGCTGGACTGGGAAGAGAAATCAGCCCAGGATTTTACATGGCAACTAGCCCAAATGTTGTTGAGCGGGGTGGGGTGTATTCGCTGTCCTTTTCTGCACATAGAGCGAGGCCGAGGCGGGGGTGGCGGTCCGTCCTCAACTGTGCGAGATCATCCGTACAACATGGTGCAATGCGGGCGCCCGGTGCGGGCAAGGGGGTGCGAGCGACCTCCGGCGCGACCGCGGCCGCGCAATGTCGCCTCGTTCCCCCCTGCGCGTGTCCGGACGCCAGCACGTGGGTTCAAGCGGCAGGCCCTCTCCTTGGGGGGGGGCTTGAACCCACGGTGGGCCGCCTGGGGAAGCGCCGGAGGTCACTCGCACCCCCTCGCCAGCACTGGTGCCCGCGTTGCGCCGTGTTGTACGGGTGACCTCGCACAGATGACCCCGCCTCGGCCTCGCTCTATGTGGCTCGTTCGGGAACTATATTATATCGATCTTTCTGAATGATCTCCATATTAATGTAGCATGATATTTACAAGGTACTCCAACATGGCATTACAAACTACATGTCCTGAAAACTGGGTAATAACAAGGTACTTGCCAAAAAAACATGGTTTTACCATTTTAGCATGTCCAGAAACACAGTATTACTAGGGTATATGTCAATAAACATAAATTAACATTTTCAGCTCGCAATAACAATGAGCTTCTTTCACAGGACACTTTGATTTGGAGTTCTGTGCAAAAGTTCCCGCAAGAGTTCTGCAACGTAACACGACGCCTCGCTGTCCCCTTGAGCTAAACGAGTGGACGAGGAGAGGGTTCGACCTTTCAACCGCACGCCTCCACGCTTAACTTGCATGAAACGCTCAACTTCCTCCAAACGCACATCCTGGGTGCCATTAGCAGCGCTCGGGCATATGGACAACACTGAGATGAGCTGAGCTGCCCTGAGGACACACAGAGGTCAAACCTGAATGACATCACTGTTCTCCCACTCAGAGACAGGCCATCTCAGTGCATTTATAAAAGCTGTGAGGTCATTTCCTTACAAAAAAAAAAGAAAAGTACTACGGTAATACTCATACAGTGAAGGTATCAGATGGGATTACTATGAGGTTCCTTTGATACTGTACCGTAGATGTTCCACGCTACTGAATGATCTTCATAACATGATGTTTAGAGGATACTCCAAAAGGGGCTTCAAGAATGCCATGGTATTAACCTTTAATTAAACTGGGTAATAACACGGTTCTTGCCAAAAAACATGGTTTTACCATTTTAGCATGTCCAAAACACATAGTATTATCCAATTTTTTGGACAAGTTATATGGTAATACAAAGTACAATAAAAAAAATGGTAATGCAAATGGCACTTTTTGGTCGTTTGCCGTGAGTGGTGTATGAGTGTGTGACGTGTGCCGTTTAAACGAGGATCGATGAAGATGATAGACATGAAGAAGACAGAGACATTGTTGTTTTTTACCTGACAAGTTCTTCGTTGTAAAGTGATTTAGGCGACTCGCGGCCGAGGATGTACACGTGACCTTTGAACACAGACAGCTGCACGCGGCCTTCCACATTCTCCTGAGACTTATCAATACAGTGACGGACAAACTGACACTCAGGACTGTACCAGAATCCTGCGACAGAGACACAGAAATATAGTGCATATAAGTACGGTCCCAAAATGTATTCTGATTTGTGTACAATGTTCAGCTTTAGTGTGTCAACAGGAAATATAAATGTTAGATTTCTTGGGAAACAACTCTTAAAGGGGAACTATTCTGCACAATTCACTTTTACATGTGTTTGTACATAAATGTGAGTCGGCAGTGTGTGTACACAAACACCCTACAGTGATAAAAGTCTCTCATATTTCTATTAATTAAAAACAGTGTGTCAAAATTAACTGTTTTAGTTTCTGCTCTAAAGTGACGTCACGTTAGAACAGGCCACGCCCGCGACTGGTGACAGACTCCGCCCCTATTCTCATAGCTCCTCCCCTGAGTGATCTACACACAGTCCTGGAGCAGATACAGTGAGAAGAATAATGAACATAAAGTGACGTCACGTTAGAACAGGCCACGCCCAAGACTGGTGACAGACTCCGCCCTATTATCATAGCTCCTCCCCTGAGTGATCTACACACAGTCCTGGAGCAGATACAGTGAGAAGAATAATGAACATAAAGTGATGTCACGTTAGAACAGGCCACGCCCAAGACTGGTGACAGACTCCGCCCTATTATCATAGCTCCTCCCCTGAGTGATCTACACACAGTCCTGGAGCAGATACAGTGAGAAGAATAATGAACATAAAGTGACATCACGTTAAAACAGGCCACACCCACGACTGGTGACAGACTCCGCCCTATTATCATAGCTCCTCCCCTGAGTGATGTACACACGGTCCTGGAGCAGATACAGTGAGAAGAATAATGAACAAAGTGACATCACGTTAAAACAGGCCACACCCACGACTGGTGACAGACTCCGCCCTATTATCATAGCTCCTCCCCTGAGTGATGTACTCACAGTCCTGGAGCAGATACATTGAGAAGAATAATGAACAAAGTGACATCACGTTAAAACAGGCCACGCCCACGACTGGTGATAGACTCCGCCCTATTATCATAGCTCCTCCCCTGAGTGATGTACACACAGTCCTGGAGCAGATACAGTGAGAAGAATAATGAACATAAGAGTCTTCATGAACTCCCGGCATCAGAGACACTGAAGAACAGAGGACACGTTTCGTTTTTGAAGGAAATGTGCCTCAAAACGTACAAAAATGTGTGTTTGTGCAAATCATTTTACACCGGACTGCTTTATGAATGAGTGTCAATATAAAGCTGGCTTGTTAGCTGATTCCACGGCTAATGCAGCTAAAGTTAGCATCGTCTCTGACTGTATTCAGATATACGTCTATATATTCATACATATATAACTCCAGTATTTACCCTGTGTCAGTCATATCAGTTCTGATTTGTTGTTGCTATAGTAACCGAAGCACTGTAAAGGCACAGCCCTCTTCCTGAAAGGGGGCGGGGAGCAGCAGCTCATTTGCATTTAAAGAGACACACACGGAATCAGCGCGTTTTTGATTCCACCCAAAAAGAGGCGTTTATAACATGATATAATAAATGATCCGTGGGGTATTTTGAGGTGATTTTTATAAGCTAACAATCTTTATTCTGTTGTTTATAGACCCACATAACAAACGCACACGTCCCATTGTAGGGGTAATATATTCAGAGAGACAGTGGCGCACAGGTGTGTGAGGCGGCCCAGCGCTCTGTGGGACGTGGGCTAAACCGGCTCTCAGCGACTTCATTTTCTCGGTGTAAAATTCTAATGAGTTTAATGTGAGGCGACCGTCCTGCTGCTGAAACGCTGAGGGACGAGCCCTCGCAGCCCTGAGCGCTCACATGCGGCTGTAATTGCACAGGCTCTGTAATCAGCCTCTAATGGGCCCAATCCTATTATGAGAGACAGACAGGAGGAGCAGAGACCTGTCTGCGGCTCAGCACACAGATTAGCATAGTCTCTCTTCATCACCTGTTTTACCAACAG
>NC_068279.1:2061539-2064039 GCF_025860055.1 Xyrauchen texanus | reverse complement strand
GTGTGTGTGTGTGTGTGTGTGTGCGTGTGTGTGTGTGTGTGTGTGAGAGAGTGTGTGTTTGAGTGTGTGTGTGCCTCAAGGGTTGTAATGTTAAATGTCTCGTGCCCCTGCGGGTGATTGGAGCAGAAGGATCTGTGATGGAGGAGCGTGCCGTTAATGCCGGTTTAACATCTCTTCTGTATACAAACACACACTTCACCAACACTGTCACCCGAATTTAAGGGCTTAAACATTAAACCCCCGAGGCATCGGCTTTAAACTCTAGAAGGGTCTTTCTATGAAACGGGAGTGTTTGTTTACCCTTTTAACACACTGAATAACAGAATTACATTTAAGCACATTATCATGTGGCATTTCTACAAAGAGCAATTAAAGATTTAACTAGAAACTTTCCAGGCCTAGTAATCCCAATTTTCCAACTCCTGAACATTCCCAGATTTTCCGTGTATGGAAACACAATTAAGAGAATGTTTAAAACATGACAAGCTTTTGTGACACACAATGACACTTTGTAAAAGTGTGTTACAAGTTCTTGAACTTCTTTGGTTTAAAAATCGATCAAATGAATATTTTAAGTACGAGTACAGAACTGAGGAAATACCCAGAAGCCCTTGCGCTTGAATAATTTAAACAGGTTTGTTTGGTCAAAAGGAACTAATCGGGGCATTTAATTAGTTAATTATTAGTATTCATAGAGATTTTAGTGATTTTTAGTATTATTGATGTAATTAGTTGTGATGTTGGATCTTGTTCAGTGTGTGTGTGTGTGCGTGAGTGTGTGTTTCTGTGTGTGTGTGCGCGTGTGCTTGGGTGCGTTTGTGTGTGTGAGTGTGAGTGCGTGTGTATGTGTGTGTGCGTTTCTGTGTGTGTGCGCGTGTGTTTGGGTGCGTGCTTGTGTTCGTTTGTGTGTGTGTGCGTGTGTATGTGTGTGTGCGTACGTATCTGTGTGTGCGTGCGCGCGCGCGTGTATGAGTGTGTGTATGTGTGCGCTTGTTTGTGTGTGCGCATGTGCGCGTGTGTATCTGTGTGTGCACGCGTGTGTGAGTGTGTGTGTGTGTGTCTATCTGTATGTGTATGTGTGTGGGTGTACTTGTGTTTGTTTGTGTGTATGTGTGCACTTGTGTTTGTTTGTGTGTGCGCGTGTGTGTGTGTGTATCTGTATGTGTGTGTGCGCGCTTGTGTATGCGTGTGTGTTAGTGTGTGCGCACTTGTTTTGTGTGCGAGTGTGTGTGTGTGTGTGTGTGTCTGTAGGTGTGTCTGTGTGTATATACACTTGCATATGCTGAAGTGCAGCTTTATTTTACTTCTTTGGAAAATAAATATTTAATGAGCACAGAATTAAAGGAGCAATATGTAACATTGACATCAAGTGTTTAAAATGGGGACTACAGTCCAAATTCTAAATATTGGATGGGGTTGTCTCCCCCGCCCCCTCCTCGCCAGATTGGAAGCACACGCAGGTTGCCAGGTTGAGGACACGCAACAGGAATGAGTATACTGACCATGGCAAGCGACGAGCCTTACACTGTAAATTGCTCAGCTAATGTAAACGTTTGCAATGTTTTTATTGTTCCCTCATGTGGATTTTTTATAACTCTGTCAATGTTAGCTAGATGTTAGCTAGCGATCACACACAAAACACAAACAGAAATTTCATAATGGACATTTCAAAGTAGAATATACAGTCTGTAGTGCTGTATTTCAACTTAGCATGCTACATAAATCTCTAATAACATATTATGATACTCTAATGCTTTAGTACAGTTAATATATTCTGCACGCATGAGAAATCAAGAGCTGGCCGAATTCCCCAAACGAGACGGTTCTAGACAGATCCGGTCTAACATGTCCTCCCTGTGTGACACTCATCAGCGCCCCGTTCACTTTCTTTCATTGGACTGTGTCACGTAAACACAACCTGTCACTGTCCGAGACTTTATTGGATGTCCTAAACGCTCGCGTCCAAATTCTCCTCAGAAGAATACGTCTGCTCGTCTGTGAACCGGCGGCAGGATAAAAAGACGTTCTGTATTTTCCAATTCCTACCTGCCACTCTGCTGTGAAGTCGGAGGCAGTGGCGGAAGTCAATTTGCCAATCAGAGCGTTGCTGTCACAGCTCAGACAGGGTCCCGAACCCGAGCACAGACCCCCAGAGCGCTACTCTTAAAGTGTCCGGGAACACACGGATGAAATTGAAATACCTTTTCATTTGAACGCGTCACACGGTCAGCAGGTTGGAAGAGGGATGTTTGCTTACGTTCAGGGAATGTTTGATAAAGGGGAGGAAAAGCTTGTGTGAGTTGGACAAACTCTTTTACTACCTCATGGACATTTCAAGCATCAGTAATGATCATTTCAATTGAAGATTCTCGCTCATTATCTAAATGGACTTCCAACACAATCCAAACACCCCTTCTGCTATTGGTCCAGCAATGACATAGTCCCGCCCACAATTCATGAGTCAGAGATTGATTGACAAGTCTGGGCTCTCAAACAACGA
>NC_068279.1:2046539-2059039 GCF_025860055.1 Xyrauchen texanus | reverse complement strand
AAACGCAAGTAAAGTTGGAAAACTTCAGTTAATCATCTGAAACATGAAATGCAGAATAATTATTATATAAATGCAGAGGTTGCACATATGTGATCCATGACAGAGGGAGTGTTGCAGGGAGGAGGGCGGGGCCAGGTCGAGCCGCATCACGGCTCAGACCCGCCCTCCTCCCTGGCACACTCCCGGGTTGCGGCACCAGTGTGACGAGGTACATGGGAAAGGCGGCGGCGAGAACCGGCTTGACAATATAAATAATAATTTAATAACTTGATTAGCCTGATTAGGGGCTGGGTGTGCAGCATCACGACCGGCCCCGCCCCCCTCCCAGCACACGCCCCCAATCAAAATCAATGTCACCACGGAGACTCACAGCATGTGGAGGCTCATGCTACTCTCCACACGCCCCATTGAGAGAGAACCACTAATCACCACCACGAGGGAGTTACCCCATGTGACTCTACCCTCCCTAGCAACCAGGCCAATTTGGTTGCTAAGGAGACCTGACTGGAGTCACTCAGCACGCCCTGGATTCAAACTAGCGACTCCAGGTGTGCTAGTCAGCGTCAATACTCACCAAGTTACCCAGACCCCCATTTTGTATTTATTTTTCAGTTCCAACATAGTTTCATAATTTCTTCCCTAACACACTTTGTTAAATGTTTTGCTTGAAAATACTTATTTTTAAGTGTGACTGTAGACCTAAAAAAGTCATTTTAATAAAATCGGTCTGCTTTTCCTCCACCCGTTTGCTCTGCCCTCCACGTAAACACCCATAAATAAATCATTGTCAGTAGTCGACTTAGTCATAGTGTGAAATGAGCTGCTCGCAGGCCAGAGGTGGGAGAGAATGGATTGGGAAGGAGGGGGAGCAGAAGAAAAGAAAAGGGATGGAGAGACTTTCGAAGGAGTAAGAAAAGATTCCGATGGGTCTCTCTCTCCATGCACGGGCCTCATTAGCATTTAGTACACTTGCAGTTGCCAATCATTGCACGAAAGCCTCGTTCCCGTTCACCCTTTCACAGGGGTAAACCTAAAGCCCTTTGGGAATGACATGTTAAAGGACTTGTTAAAGGAATGCTTCAGGTTCAATACTCAATCGGCAGCCATTGTTGCATAATGTTGATTACCACAATAAATAATTTCGATAAAAATAAAAACCAAAAATTGCAGTTACAGTAAGGCTTTTACAATGGCAGTGAATGGGGCCCACTTCGTCAGCATACAAGTTTGGAAGAATCATCGTGCAGTTCTTGTCCATACAAATGGCACTTCATAGTGACCACGACTATCACGCTCTGAAAAGGACCATAAAAGTGTCCATGCAACTCGAGTTCAATATTGCAATCGTTCTGAAGTTGTGTGAGGACAAGAGCCAAGTCGTTACGCACTGAAAAGCTGTCTTAAATCAAAACGTTTGCTCATGTTTGACATCAATGGCATCGAAACTGCCATTGAGGAAGATTATCAGCGAATAACAGCTTAAATTCAGGTCTGTTCCTCACACAGAGTTATCGTACGACTTCAGAAGACTCCGACTATAGCATATCATTCATATGGACTACGATTATGACACTTTCATGGTATTTGTTTACCCTTATTAAGGGCCATTTTACCCTTTACAAAGATGAACGGTTACTATACGGAAAAGATCAACATGAACATTCTACTTCGCCGCTACAAGCTACTCATAAAGTAAACGGCTAGCTACACTTTAAGCCGCTTACTAAAAGAAGCAATCTACACTGAAGCTATTTAAAGACTTTACACATAGTAAATTCAGGTGATATTTAATTCTGCAGTTAGTTATTTAATTAGGGTGACATTCCCTTATGAGTGTTACTATAGTAACCATAGTGTAACCATGGCATTTACCATAGTAACCACATCATTAACCATTGCTTACTACAGTCAGGGTTGATACAAAAGAAGGCAAAGTCCCTTTAAGGCTGAAGTGAATCAGTGAATCATTTATGTGAACAAGTTCGTTTAGATGAACCGATTCACTTAAATGATTCGGTTTTCCCAGCGCAATAAATGAGAGCATGATTAACCGGAGTGTTCTGGAAAAGCAAGTGAGGGACTGTCACACTGGTGAAACGTGTGGTTTAGTTAGTAGCATCGCTACTTTTAGCTAACTAATCCCAAACACTCCAGGAATGGAACGGCATGAGAGTGAGTAAATAATGACAGACCTTTCATTTTGGGTGAACTGTTCCTTTGACAAACATTTTCAGACAAGGGGTTTTGTCAAACGCTCCATTCCCATATCCAAAGTCCCGGGGCCACAGGGCACCCAAAAGAGCAGGGGCCGGCCCCGCTAACAAAGAGCCTGAGCCATTCAAATAGTTAATAATTAGATTAAAAGTTCAAATAAATTAAACACTGCGTGAACTGCACTGAGTCTCCCGGCCACTTCTCCGTCTCTCTCTCTCTCTCTCTCTCAGTGGATCCGGGTGGACGGCATTCACCGCGCTCTATTCGCTCCTCGCCTTAGAAAAGCAACAATAGCATAGAAGACACAGTTGTAGGAAAAATTAATGCTTTACATTTTTGCACTCTTTCCCCTTTTCTGCCCTGTTCCCTTTTGAGGGCGCAAGAGAAGACGTGGCAAAGAAACGGGGGGGTTAAAATGACAAAAGGAAAAAGGTTTCTTTTTTTATCAATGAGAGAGTGCTGAGAAAGTGAAATGAAGAAAAGAC
Organism: Xyrauchen texanus; assembly: GCF_025860055.1. Classification (NCBI taxonomy): domain Eukaryota; kingdom Metazoa; phylum Chordata; class Actinopteri; order Cypriniformes; family Catostomidae; genus Xyrauchen; species Xyrauchen texanus. Next base: position 2,056,340 of record NC_068279.1, on the reverse strand, counting down.
GGAAGAGAATAAAAAGATAAACCAGGTCTTTACAGGAGCGGGCCGACGGCAGGGGGGTTTCTATTGTGAGAATCAGTAAATCAGCTTTTCTCATGAACACTAAATGGACGTGCTCAAATAACTATGAATACTGATGGCCGATCAAACGGGATCATAGAGCACAATGACATCTCCGGAGTCCCACACACACACACAATATGGGAAAGATGTCTTGGGAATCTTTCAGTGACAGTGACGTATTGTTTACATGCTTAGAAAGCAACGGACATATTTGATATATGCATACTACATAACTTCATTGACTTTAGCAATGGTCAAGAACTAGACTGCCATAGTACTTACAGTATGGACAACTAGGGATGGGAGTCGTATGTTACACCGGTATCAGAACTAAAATGACAAACCGGACTGGAGGTATGGTATACACAAGTAGGGCACATGAGCAACAGGTGAAGACCGGACTAAAGAGATGAGGGTAATGAGAAGGCGGAGTCAGGGAAGCACATGGCAGACGGACACACAGCCATGTGCTCACCAGACGGACACGAGCGCACACGGTGATGAAGGACCGAACACGGCCGTGTGTCTGGAGTGTGCACGGCTGATAAACAATATAAGCGTAAAGTTATCACACGCTTCCAGCCCCGTTGACGGGTCCGCAGAGTTAAGAGTTTTAAACAAATGTAAAACACCAGTGTTATGTTAATTTAATGTTAGATCGTGGTTTATCTATCAGCTCTCAGCTTGAGATTTGAGCCTTTATTTCTTTAAGAAAGTAAATGGGACACCAATCTGAACCCTATTCCATGAAAATGCCAAATACAAAAATCACACACTCTCTCTCGCTCACACACTCTCACTTGCTCGCATGCGCACACACACTCTCACAATCTCGCTCGCTCACACTCGATTGCTCGTACACACACACACACACACACACACACACACACACACACACACACTCTCTCACTCACGCGTGCGCACACGCACGCACTCGCTCGCGCACGAACACACACGCTCTCGCTGTCACTCACACACACACACACACACACACACACACACACACACGCTGTCACACACACACACACACACACGCTCTCGCTGTCACACACACACACACACACACGCTGTCACACACACACACACACACACACGCTCTCACACTCGCTCGTACACGCACTCGTACACGCACACAAACACACACTCGCTCACTCGCTCGTACACACACACACACACACTCGCTCGTACACACACACACACACACACACACACACACACACACACACACACTCACTCGCTCACACACACACACACACACACACACACACGCTCATGCTGTCACACACACACACACGCTGTCACACACACACACACACACACACACGCTCATGCTGTCACACACACACACACGCTGTCACACACACACACACACGCGCTCATGCTGTCACACACACACACTCGCTCATGCTACACACACACACACACACACACTCGCTCGTACACACACTCGCTCACTTGCTCGTACACACACACACACACACACTCGCTCGTACACACACACACACACACACGCGCTCATGCTGTCACACACACACGCGCGCTCATGCTGTCACACACACGCGCGCGCTCATGCTGTCACACACACACGCGCGCTCATGCTGTCACACACACACGCGCGCTCATGCTGACACACACACGCGCGCTCATGCTGACACACAGGCTCACTCACTCACTCACTCACTCACTCACTCACTCACTCACTCACTCACTCACTCACTCACTCACTCACTCACTCACCTTTAATGAACTCAATCTCCAGCACGTCTGGTTCATTAGGTGAATCTTCAGGGTTCTTGGTCATCTGGTAAAGATCTGATGGCGCATGATTCTGAAAAACATCCAAAATAAAATCAAAGTTTCAATGTAAATGTAAATGTCATCACACAGCTCGATCCGCAGAAGACTTGATTTAACATTTGACACAAGGAAAGAGTAAAGATGGATTTGGTCTGTTGGATATTGCAATCGGACACACTTGACTGACTTTGGAAAGCTTCTGATCTGACAAATATAAACTGCCTTAATAAGAATCGGTTTCAAACCATGTGACCTTTTAACACACTGACCCGGCTCGCTAATATACACGAAGAGCAATCAAGAATTCATAATCACACGTGTTAAATGATAATACAACCCAGGATACATTAAACACAGATTCACTTGTTTGTGTCGAGCACAATGTATTTAGTGTTCTGAGAGCGTTACCACCGAATTAATACATCGAAATGTTTGCAGGACACTTTGGCTTACTCTTGTATTATAAACTATTTTGGAGCCGTCTTGGGTCGCCACTTGATGTCAAATCTGTGTGCTGGAGAGAAACCAGTTGAGAAGCACTAAGCTAAAGTGCTGTTGAATTGCCATATCTGATTAGATGTTGTGCATAAAGGCATGGAAATGGTTTTGACATTTTTTGCAGAAGAAAATACTAAAAAAACAAAAGGCTTGAAAATCCATCAAGTCTTCATGCCAGATATTTATGCGCTTCCACTGGGTGAAGACAGCAGTGATGTCCCGCCTGCCCGCCCACTGTGTGTGTGTGTCGGGGGACGTGTCCATCAGATGGCAGTACCCCTGCCAATTACCAGAGATTACAGCGAGATGACAGTCGATGTGTCCCAAGCTGAGGCAAATTGCAGGGGAACTATGCAAAATAACCACTGGGTGCATTTAAATGGAAACCTTTACCAGACAAACATCATCAAACGATAACTAATCTCTGCCGCCGTGAGTCTAAATGTGCGGCAGTCTTTATCGTCGCTTTAACTAAACAACTCTGACTGCGCTACACGGCTTTCTTTATTTTCTGCTTCAGTAGAATCTGTCCTGAGATAAAACTAGAAGAGTGGTGAAATGGCCTTAAAAGCCATTTGAGGAACGGTCTGGAAAGGTAAAATTAATGGTTGGAATTTTAACACACGAGACAGTGGGAGCATGATGACTAAGACACTGTTTGTTTGGGGAGTCTAAAGACACAAACACACACATGGGACGGACAGCTGGCCGTAAATGCTCGCTCTGTCGCACCACCGTCTGCAGTCGGCCTTTATCCCTCTCGGAGGCTTGATTAGCCTGATGAGGGGCCGGGTGTGTAGAATCACGACCCTTCCTCCCTCGTCTTTGGCCACTCCTCCACCCTCTAACGGACGTCAGCCGCGCCCCCCCCGGGTGGATCGGAGGCAGTCCTCCAGCCCCTAGCGGACAGAACGCCCGCCGCATTCTCGGGGAACAGAAGGGGTCTCTCCCGCCGCTGGCATCGGGTCTCCCGCTCCAGGCGGTCGGCAGTGACCTCCTCCCCGCTCGCGGTCGGCGGTCTCAGACCCGCTGCATTTCAGCGGCTTATAGGGGTCTCCTCCGCCCCTGGCAGCGGCCCCGACCACTCCAGATGGTCGGTTAGGAGCCCCTTCTCCCCATGACCGCTCCACTAGGGTGGATGGTAGTGGCGGGAGCTCCACTATGGCGTGGGAAACAGGGCCGATTGGTGGTCCAAAAGGCCCACAGGGGCGATTGGTGGTTCACAGGGCAACAGGGGCGATTGGACGTTCACAGGGCAACAGGGGCGATTGGACGTTCACAGGGCAACAGGGGCGATTGGTCGTTCACAGGGCAACAGGGGCGATTGGTGGTTCACAGGGCCGACTGGTGGTTCAAAAGGCAACGGGGCCGACTGGTGGTTCACAGGGCCGACTGGTGGTTCACGGGGCCGACTGGTGGTTCAAAAGGCAACGGGGCTGACTGGTGGTTCAAAAGGCAACGGGGCCGACTGGTGGTTCAAAAGGCAACGGGGCCGACTGGTCGTTCACAGGGCCGACTGGTGGTTCAAAAGGCAACGGGGCCGATTGGTCGTTCACAGGGCCGACTGGTGGTTCAAAAGGCAACGGGGCCGACTGGTTGTTCACGGGGCCGACTTGTGGTTCAAAAGGCAACGGGGCCGACTGGTTGTTCACAGGGCCGACTGGTGGTTCAAAAGGCAACGGGGCCGACTGGTGGTTCAAAAGGCAACGGGGCCGACTGGTCGTTCATGGGGCCGACTTGTGGTTCAAAAGGCAACAGGCCGACTGGTCGTTCACAGGCAACGGGGCCGACTGGTCGTTCACAGGCAACGGGCCGATTGGTCGTTCACAGGGCCGACTGGTCGTTCACAGGCAACGGGGCCGATTGGTGGTTCACAGGGCTGACTGGTCATTCACAGGCAACGGGGCCGCTTGGTTGAACAATGTCAGCTTGAATACATTTAAATGTGGGACTAAATATTACACTTTTGTTCATCAAAATAAAACATTTTGTTTGAGCATTTTTGCACAATTACAGGGTTGAATAGCTGATCTTATATCCGTCAAATTGCTGCATTTTAGTACAGTTAAATGTCGTTTAATGATTTGATTGTCTTAAAACAAGCAGAGTTTGAGGGTAAATTCCTGATTGATAAATTCCTCAATTAACAGCTTTTGTGCAAACTCACGAGTGTTAACGACGATGGCAAAAAAACTTCACTAAAGATGGAGAATCAGGTGCAGCACTTCAGTTCTCAGAGGCGCTACAGGAGGAACAGGGTTGATTTAATGTGATGGGATCAATGAATTTCAATTCTAACCCCCTGCTGGTGTATCTGGCCTTACCCTATCACCCCGAAAGACAGGCAAAGGTATAAGTAATCCACAGAGAGAGAGAGAGAGAGAGAGAGAGAGACAGTTTTGGTGGTAAATGGGCCGTGAACAGAACCATCATGTCGCCAGTCTGCGGCTCGCTATGCTGCTTTATTCACTTCTCTGTATATTGTTGTCGTGTGAGGCAGCTGAGCGCCCATCCTGAAAGACGGCCACCGCATGAACTTAGAGCAAGTAAATTTCTCTCTTTCCACGCGTTAGATGCCTCATTTGCTTTCAATCAAAGCTCAGAGTTGAAAGAGAAGGAGAGGGGGATGAGAGTGTCAGAGAGAGGGAAAGAATGACTGAGGGAAGAGATCGGACCACTGGATTGGAAGTGACGCTTAAATCACCGTGTCTCGGAACTGAAGTTGTTGGTAAATTGGAAAGAGAAAAGACAGAATGATTTGCATTTCAACTCAACAGGATTGAACGGTCTTAAGAATGTTGAGGTGCTTATATCAATTCAGCTACTAACTGATGAATAAAAACAGAATTGATGTAATATGTACACATTTACTATAACAGGTGAAGCAGATGCATAAGCACTCAACCCAAGTCATATAGGCATCAGTCCTTCCACCATATGCGATTACACACCGTATCTGTCTCAGCTGCTCATCAATAGTGAAATATCATTTTCTCTGAGTGACTTCAACCAGGTTGCCTAAGCAACCGAATTGTCCCGGTTGCTAGGGAGGGTAGAGTCACATGGGGTAACCTCCTCGATGGTCACTATAATGTGGTTCTCGCTCTCGGTGGGGCGTGTGGCGAGTTGGGCGTGGATGCCGCGGAGAATGGCGTGGGCCGCCACACACGCCAAGTCTCCGCGGTAACGCGCTCAACAAGCCACGTGATAAGATGCGCGGATTGACGGTCTCAGATGTGGAGGCAACTGAGATTCGTCCTCCGCCACCCGGATTGAGGCGAGTCACTACGCCACCATGAGGACTTGGAGCGCATTGGGAATTGGGCGTTCCAAATTGTGGAGAAAAAAAATAAAGACAAAAGATGAGACAACGGGAGAAAAGAAGCATAGAAGTGAGGAGAGACAAAATGAGGTGAGACGGGAAGAGAGGAGAGGTGAGACAAGACTAGATGAGTAAAGAAAAGATGATAAGAGACGAGACTATACAAAATAAGACGAGAAGAGAAAATACAGACCAGACGAGACATGAAGTGAACAGACAAGACAAGAGAAAAGACCAGACCAGACAAGATGAGATCAGAAGAGATAAGACGAGAAGAGAAAAGACCAGACCAGACCAGATGAGACCAGAAGAGACATGAAGTGAACAGACACGACGAGAAGAGAAAAGACCAGACCAGACTAGATGAGACCAGAAGAGACATGAAGTGAACAGACAAGAGAAAAGACCAGACAAGACTAGATGAGACAAGACCAGAAGTGAACAGACAAGAAGAGAAAAGACCAGACCAGACAAGACTAGATGAGACAAGACCAGAAGAGACATGAAGTGAACAGACAAGAAGAGAAAAGACCAGACCAGACCTAGACTAGATGAGATGAGACCAGACATGAAGTGAACAGACAAGACGAGAAAAGACCAGACCAGACAAGATGAGACCAGAAGAGACATGAAGTGAACAGACAAGACAAGAAGAGAAAAGACCAGACCAGACAAGACTAGATGAGACAAGACCAGAAGAGACATGACGTGAACAGACAAGAGAAAAGACCAGACAAGACTAGATGAGACAAGACCAGAAGTGAACAGACAAGAAGAGAAAAGACCAGACCAGACAAGACTAGATGAGACAAGACCAGAAGAGACATGAAGTGAACAGACAAGAAGAGAAAAGACCAGACCAGACCTAGACTAGATGAGACAAGACCAGAAGAGACATGAAGTGAACAGACAAGACGAGAAAAGACCAGACCAGACAAGATGAGACCAGAAGAGACATGAAGTGAACAGACAAGACAAGAAGAGAAAAGACCAGACCAGACAAGACTAGATGAGACGAGACCAGAAGTGAACAGACAAGAAGGGACAATCTCTCCGGAGCAACCTGGAGTTAAGTGTCTTACTCAAGGACACAATGGTGGTGGCTGTGGAGATCAAACCAGCAACCTTCTGATTACCAGTTATGCGCTTTATCCCACTACACCACCACCACTCCAAAAGTTTTGTACTTCAAATAAAACTAACAAAAGCAATCCAGTGAATTATATTTACCATAATAACATCATAAATAATAAGTAATGTAGCGGTGAAAAGCAACACTGTTGCATTATAACCATCATTTGAAACATATTGCTCTTGTATTCGTTTAGATGAACCCAATTCCTCTCCAGCGTGTGACACTTGTACCCGCTCCCATGAAATCAGCGATTAGCGCGGTGCACTCTGATGACAGGTCACTGTTTGTGCGTCCTCGGCGCTTCCCAGGACCACAACGGACCATGAAACCAGAGACACAATAAACAGAGAGCCCAAAAGAACACGATGTGTTTTAGGGGTCGAGGGTGGTGACCTGGGTCACAGAGGTCACCTGTACGACCCGTGCATTTCGTTAGTGTTAGTGGTGTATTAAGGAAAGGATCTCTTACCTTGGGATTCTCCAGAATTCCAGACTCATAGCTGTTTTAGAAAAGACACAGATGTGAAACATGATTTAAATGACAGCACATGTTTTATGTATTGCAATGTGACGGGCTTCACCTGATGTGCATGAGATTGGCATCCATACTCCACGGCGCTTTCGGAGTGACCGGAACAGGAATACCATGTTTCTAATGGGAGGAGCACAGTTTGGAAATGTGAGAACAATGACTATTATTTTCGTAACTCTCTCTCGTGTGCTTGATAATACCTCTGCGTACTCCATCAGGTCTTTTCTGCCACGGAAGCGGTTGTAAAATTCCGGAATCCTCCACGGAGCGATGATCTGATGATTTAATGGAGGTGGATTAGAATCTTATAGATAACTGATCGTCTCGGAGGATGTTAATCAATTAATTATGATCAGCATCTCACCTTCACTTGAGGGTAGAGCGCATAACACGTCAGCTCAAACCGAACTTGGTCATTGCCCTGATAACAACAAAATAAAAAAAACACATTTAAAATGTAGCAAAATAAAAATAAAAAAAAAAGTACTTTTCAATGTAGCAAAATAAAAATAAAAAAAAAAGTACTTTTCAATGTAGCGAAATAAAAATGTACTTTTCAATGTACCGAAATAAAAAAAAAAAAAGTACTTTTCAATGTAGCGAAATAAAAATGTACCGAAATAAAAAAATTGTTAAAAAAAAGTACTTTTCAAATGTAGCGAAATAAATAAAAATGTACTTTTCAATGTACCGAAATAAAAAAAAAATAAAAAAAATGTACTTTTCAAATGTAGCGAAATAAATAAAAATGTACTTTTCAAATGTAGCGAAATAAAAAAAAATGTATTTTTCAATGTAGCGAAATAAAAATGTACCGAAATAAAAAAATTGTTAAAAAAAAGTACTTTTCAAATGTAGCGAAATAAATAAAAATGTACTTTTCAAATGTAGCGAAATAAAAAAAAATGTATTTTTCAATGTAGCGAAATAAAAATGTACCGAAATAAAAAAATTGTTAAAAAAAAAGTACTTTTCAATGTACCGAAATAAAAAAAAATGTACTTTTCAAATGTACCGAAATAAATAAAAATGTACCGAAATAAAAAAAAAATGTACTTTTCAAATGTAGCGAAATAAAAAAAAAATAAAAAAAATGTACTTTTCAAATGTAGCGAAATAAAAAAAGATGTACTTTTCAAATGTAGCGAAATAAATAAAAATGTACTTTTCAAATGTAGCGAAATAAAAAAAAATGTACTTTTCAAATGTAGCGAAATAAAAAAAAATGTACTTTTCAAATGTAGCGAAATAAAAAAAAATGTATTTTTCAATGTAGCGAAATAAAAATGTACCGAAATAAAAAAATTGTTAAAAAAAAAAAAAAAAGTACTTTTCAATGTAGCGAAATAAAAAATACTTTAAAATGCTTGTCTTTCACTACAACGGCTTCATAATATAACAATTTATTTATCTGAAACAAACACTTTTAACTTGCATCTCTGTCACACTGACTTTACACATCAAAGTATCCTGACATTTATCAACCAATTATTGACCAAAAGAAAACCATCAGCACACAAGCAGAAAAACAGCGATATGAAACACAGTTCATTTAGAATTAATAACGTAATTAAACAATATGTGCTGTATAAAGTTTCATAATTTATTCTGTGTGTAATATAAATACACAAAACTAAAATAACTGAAATCTGAAAACAATGTAGAAATGCAAAAACAGACATAATAAATACAATTTTTCCCCACATCAGTCGTCATTTTTAAATTTTCAAAATTAAAAATATAATTCTAAAACAACAAAGTAGCTTTTGCACCTCTTTTTACATTTTTTTAAAGCATAATTCTTAAAATAGCATCAGTCTATAGTCATTTATTAAAATATTGGCCAAATATATTAATATCGGTGCTTCCCTTTCGTTTGATGCTACAGGCAAAAGATATTCCTAAATTAAATCTCACTAAAATCACCCAATTCTAAACTCAGACATTTGCCTCCCTCTAGTGGTGGGACACGTGATGTGCCAAATGGGTCATTGCAATAAATGAATGAGAAAACAGTGATGTACTATTTAGTCTATGGGGCATACGGTCTCATTTAGGGAATAATATAATGTTGCACCTTTCCCGTGGCCCCGTGTGAAACAAACTGAGCTCCTTCCCGTTGGGCGATCTGGACCTGCCGGCGGGCGATACACGGCCGGGCGATAGACGTGCCCAGCAGGTAACGGTCTTCATACATGGCATTCGCCTGCACTGACGGCCAGATGAACTCCTCCACAAATTCACAACGCAGGTCTTCAATAAACACCTGAACGCAAACATCGAAGGATCATCATGAGTGCATCATGAACACTAACATGAATTATAATGCTTTCATGCGTTTACTCTGTCCAGCTGTGAGAGAATAATTGGGCTTCTCGTTACCTTCTTTGCTCCAAGTTTCTCTGCTTTCTTCCGGGCAGCATCAAAGTCCTCGTCCTGTCCAATGTTTGCCTACAA
>NC_068279.1:1989039-2044039 GCF_025860055.1 Xyrauchen texanus | reverse complement strand
GGGGGTATTAGCATGAAGTGATCATCTGTGTTCTGCAACTGCTTTCGGTTCCTTGAATAATGTATGACATGTGACTAAGGGCAGCCGGTGGTGCCCTCCTAAGGTAAGATGGTGCGGCGGTACGGAGTGTCCCTGTCACTATATTGGGGCATTAGGACAGACCACAGGTCGAGCACCCCCTGCTGGACTCCCGAACACCTCTTCCAGCAGCAACATTAGTTTTCCCAGACGGTCTCCCATCCAGACACTGACCAGACTTAATTATTTACCAGACTTCACTGGTCATGCTCAATCAGAAGCAGAAACCAAATAAACTGTGCCATCAATTAACACAAGAAACTCATCATTTGAAAAAATAAATAAATAAACACAAAGAGTGGAATATAATAGATGAACTACTCGACAGGCAGAATTATATAAATGGCCAAAATATCACCAAATGAATTTGATGAAAATAAAAAAAACAGGGAAACTCTAAGTTGGCAAATATAATAAAAAAATATAATGAACGATATATAGAACAAGGATGAGATTGTGTACGATCCTGTACAAATGAACCAAAGATTTGAATGAACTATAGATACTATGAACAACTGAATACATTAAATAAGGATAAATGATCTCCATTAGAGTTATTAAAGGATTTACCACTCAGTAGATCTGTCTGTCTGTCTGTCTGTATATCCATCTACCTGTCTGTCTGTCTATATATCCATCTATCTATCTGTCTGTCTGTCTGTCTGTATATCCATCTACCTGTCTGTCTGTCTATATATCCATCTATCTATCTGTCTGTCTGTCTGTCTGTATATCCATCTACATGTCTGTCTGTGTCTATATATCCATCTGTCTGTCTGTCTGTCTGTATATCCATCTACCTGTCTATATATCCATCTGTCTGTCTGTCTATCCATCTGTCTGTCTGTCTGTCTGTCTATCCATCTACCTGTCTGTCTGTCTGTCTGTCTGTCTATATATCCATCTGTCTGTCTGTCTGTCGGTCTATCCATCTACCTGTCTGTCTGTCTGTCTGTCTGTCTATCTGTCTATCCATCCATCTACCTGTCTATATATCCATCTGTCTGTCTGTCTGTCTGTCTATCCATCTACCAGTCTATATATATCCATCTGTCTGTCTGTCTATATATCCATCCGTCTGTCTGTCTGTATATCCATCTACCTGTCTATATATCCATCTGTCTGTCTGTCTATCCATCTACCTGTCTGTCTGTCTGTCTGTCTATCCATCCATCTACCTGTCTATATATCCATCTGTCTGTCTGTCTGTCTGTCTATCCATCTACCAGTCTATATATATCCATCTGTCTGTCTGTCTATATATCCATCCGTCTGTCTGTCTGTATATCCATCTACCTGTCTATATATCCATCTGTCTGTCTGTCTATCCATCTGTCTGTCTGTCTGTCTGTCTGTCTATCCATCTACCTGTCTGTCTGTCTGTCTGTCTATATATCCATCTGTCTGTCTGTCTGTCGGTCTATCCATCTACCTGTCTGTCTGTCTGTCTATCCATCCATCCATCTACCTGTCTGTCTGTCTATCAACCTGTCTGTCTGTCTATCCATCTACCTGTCTGTCTGTCTATCAACCTGTCTGTCTGTCTGTCTATCAACCTGTCTGTCTATCAACCTGTCTGTCTATCAACCTGTCTGTCTGTCTGTCTATATCTTGAACATAACCTTCATAAAACATGTTCCTATGATCTGTAACTAAAAGTCTCGCCAAAAAAAAAACCCATAAACCCCCCCATCAGCCGTCCAGAACTCGTTGAGTGAGATTATTGCAGACAGATCTTTTGTTCCTGTCCGTGGATTGATACGAGCCCACGATTGTTCTCTGCTTACGCTGTTGTTTCAGGAGCAGTGTGAGGACAGACACAAGCAACGAATCAGAACCAGAGATTCAGACTAAACCAGAGATCTCAATAACCTCCACCGCGAGGAGATTCACGCCTGGATCGTGACGTTAAGACGAAAACATCAGTAAACCTAGTTAAACATTCTCATGTGGTAAAAGGCTAAATGATTTACAAATAATAATCACACAGTTTCAGTTATTTTTACAACAAGGGTCTGTTGCAATACTGATCTCTGGTTTCCTCCACATCAGGAAATGATTTTAAGTCAAGTTCATTCATGCAAATGTTCATTGTGATGTCACTGCTACAGGGATGTGTACGAAAGTTGAAAGGTGGCATCTGCAATTACCAGGTAAGTGATGACATCATAACCCTGTTCCTTGAGCCACACGAGGATACAGGAAGTGTCCAAACCCCCGCTGTACGCCAGGACCACCGTGCCCTTTGACATCTCAGATCTTTAGGGGACTTTCAAGAAAAGCAAACAGAATCACCAGCAAATCATTTCATAATATTTCAACGTCATCGAAGGAACTTCCTTAAACAGACAAGTCATGCAAGTTCATGATTCACCATATGAATCACAAAATATATAACTGAGACGCATGAGCAGGTGTTGATCTTTAAAAGCATCAAGTCTATAAATGATTGAGCCGGTTTAATTCATCACTCACACCAAGCAACAGCTTTACATTCATTATTAATGCTTTAACACAATGCAATTTTGAATTTGTATACATGTAAATACAATATGACTGTTAATTAATTCAGTATTACACATGCAGAAATAATTGAGCATAAATTAAGCATGAACTGTAATAGCAGTTAGATGTTATTTTAAATAAGTGTTCACATTATAAGAGCCTGTTTAATAATATCAGACACAATACCACATTTATGTATTTATATTTAAATATTGCATATATATTTATACACACAAACACACACACACAATGCAAACGATATATTAAAGCAGTAACTCACCTGAACGCACAAGGAAATAAAATGTATTTGTAACAGCCGTTGTCAGATCCTGTCTGTCTGCTTTCAGCTCGAGCGCTGTTCGGAAATCACGCAGCAGCTGCGCCGCCATTCAAAGACATATCAGCCAATCAGATGTCGCTCCGCTTCAGAGGCGTGTCAACAACGGTCGCGGCTAGCCAATCAGATCCCGCCGTTTATTACAACGAGCCGAGGCTGTATGGCCCGCCTCTCATGGACGCGCTCAGCCAATCGGATCCCGCGTCTATGGAGTTATACTCGTGCCACAATTCTACGCGAACAAACATATTTTGACACAATATATATATATATATATATATATATATATATATATGTATATATATATATAGTGCTTTCAAAATATGTTTATATATATATATATATATATATATATATATATATATATATATATATATATATATAAATAAAAAGGTATTTTGCAGGCAGAGGGGTGTAGGAGGAGAAAGCTAAATTCAAGTATTCTGAGCAAAGTCACATTCAAATAAACTTTATTCAAGCGCAAAATTGATTTTCGTTTCCTCAAAATGAATTTATCTTTGCAAGATTAAACATTGCTTTACCAAACGGAGTTCAAGCACGTGCAAAATAACTTTTTGTGCACTTAATTTCATCTTGCGTGTGCAGAATATTTTTTGTGCACTCAAAATATCTTCTTAGGAATGCAGAACTGATTTTTTTGGACTCAACATATCATCTTGCGCGTGCAAAAGAGCTTTTTGCGTGCTTAAAATTTCATCTTGCATGCGTTGAACATTTATGTGCACTCAAAATATAATTATGCACGTGCACAATTGTGGCACATATATCACTCCATATCTGTCAGTCTTGCGCCGACATGCCCAAATAAACAGATACTTTGTTAAAACCTGTGATAAGTACACAAACTCGCCAAGAGGTTTTTTTTAAATGGAGAAAAGTGAGAGGGGGAAATCCGAGCTTTGATTTATTTATTTAGATTTATTATAGAAATGTCCATGTGCTTTCAGTGACAGTGTGCTTTAAAACTCCCAGATTACAACATTTTTCATGATCATGGGAACCTGAACACTAACAAAAAGTACCGTGCATTACCATGTTTGTGGACATTAACCATGTACAGATGAAGTCAGAAGTTTACATACACTTAGGTTGAAGTCATTAAAACTAATGTTTTAATCATTTCACATATTTAATGAGCAAACTATAGTTTTCACAAGTCGTTTAGGACATCTACTTTGTGCATGACACGAGTAATTTTTCCAACAATGGTTTACAGACCGATTGTTTCACTTTTAATTGACTCTAATCACAATTCCAGTGGGTCAGAAGTTTACATACACCACGTTAACTGTGCCTTTAAGCAGCTTGGAAAATTCCAGAGAATGTTGTCAAGCCTTTAGGCAATTAGCAAATTAGCTTCTGACAGGCTAATTGGAGTCAATTGGAGGTGTACCTGTGGATGTATTTTAAGCTCTACCTTCAAACTCAGTGTCTCTTTGATTGACATCATGGGAAAATCAAAACAAATCAGCCAAGTGTGGACCTCCAAGTCTGGTTCATCCTTGGGAGCGATTTCCAAACACCTGAAGGTGCCACGTTCATCTGTGCGAACAATAGTACACAAGTATAAACACCATGTGACCACACAGTCATCACACCGCTCAGGAAGGAGACGCATTCTGTCTCCTAGAGATGAACGTAGTTTGTGTGAAAAGTGCAAATCAATCCCAGAACAACAGCAAAGGAGCTTGTGAAGATGCTGGAGGAAACAGGTGGACGAGTATCTAGATCCACAGCAAAACCAGTCCTATATGGACATCACCTGAAAGGCTGCTCAGCAAGGAAGAAGCCGCTGATCCATAACAGCCATAAAAAAGACAGACTACAGTTTGCAAGTGCACATAGGGACAAAGATCTTTCCTACTAGTCTGATGAAACAAAAATGACCTGTTTGGCCATAATGACCATCGTTATGCTTGGAGGAAAAAGGGTGAGGCTTGCAAGCTGAAGAACACCATCTCAACTGTGAAGCATGGGGTGCAGCATCATGTTGTCGGGGTGTTTGCTGCAGGAAGGACTGGTGCACTTCACACAATAGATGGCATCATGAGGAAAGAACATTTATGTGGATATATTGAATCAACATCTCAACGACATCAGCCAGGAAGTTAAAGCTCGGTTGCAAATGGGTCTTCCAAATGGACAACGATCCCAAATCTGACTCAGTTACACCAGTTCTGTCTGGAGGAATGGGCCAAAATTCCAGCAACTTATTGTGAGAAGCTTGTGGAAGGATCCCCCAAAACATCTGACCCAAGTTAAACATTTTAAGTTAAACTGCCACTTCACTCTGATAATAACAGATTAGTCATCCATATTTAATGGTGTTTGCAAGCTCTCATAGTACTCTAAAAAGGGGACCCGGACCTTCCTGAATGTTTGCAAGGAGCCTTTAAGGGTGTATCTGATCTTCTCAAGCTTCAGGAAATGCATAACATCTCTAATCCACCTTGTGAAACTGGGGGGAGGGTGCTTGTTCCTTCCAGGAGAGCAGGATGAGACGCCTGGCAATCAGGGAAGTGCATGCTCTAAGGGGGCGATTTTCAAGGGTAAGTCCAAATAGGGCACTTACAGAGTTGGGGGTGATGTTTCTCTGAAGCATCTTAGTGTAGGCGCCAAAGATGTTGGCCCGGAACGTGCTAAGTTTGGGGCAGGACCAGAACATGTGTATATAGTCCGCTGGTCGACCTTTACAGCGAGGGCACGAAAGGGTCCACATTAGAGAAGATTTTCACCAGCCTCGTCTTGGTCAAGTGTGCTCTTAGAACTATTTTGAGTTGCATCACGCCGTGTCGATTTCTACGATTCAATGTCAGGAATGGTTTAAAACTGAGTTTAAATGTATTTGGCTGAGGTGTATGTAAACGTCTGACTTCGCCATCATGGTACCACCACAGAGCTTTCGGTTAGGGCATCAAAAACATTTTTAGTGCCAAACAAACATTAAAAAGTGTCAGTACTAGATGTCAGAAGAACACATTTATTTTCACATTATATTTTATTTTTGTATATTTCAGTGCGAAAGGACTCCATTAAAGTGAATGAATCTTTATGGGATACAATGTTGCGACACATTTTGTTCACTTGTTTTACTCTTTATTTCCCTCCATCATCTGAAAACAACAGTTATCACGTTATTGTTTATTATTATTATTATTATTATTATTATAGGAATCAACAAAAAACACTGAGCAAGACAATAACTCTTGTTCTATTCAGCCGTGTGGATTTGCAAAATAATTAAATATTATACATTTATGCTAAACGTCCCTGTCTACCGCCGTGATCCGAGACAAATGATTAACTCCAGTTACAGCCCGAGACGTGAACAAAGTCTGAATGAGGGTCCCGTTACACAACCGTCTTTCACATCAGGCTCTCCATTACATCACCACCTGCTTATTTCGAAGAAAGCTTCACCAAATTGAACGGCATCCAGACAGATGATGAGGATGATGATGATGATGAACAGGTCTTGGTGGAAGAACCAGGGAAACTCACGGTGTTTGATGTACCAAAGAGGAGGTGCCACAGTCGCTGACCGGCAAAAGATGTTCGTCCATTTGTCACGATCACAAACGGCTCAGTCCACGGCTGCATTTCACACATATATGCATCTATATCTTTCCATAGCACTTTGAAATAGAAACCCAGCTGAGATGCAAGTTCTATGTTGCCATTAAAGAGAAAAAACAATTAACTTGAACTCATGGACTGTTTATTAAATTTTTGCTGTAATCTCCTTAACCGCTGCAACATGGGGATAAATACGTAAATAAAACTCCAGTATTTAAAATTGTGCATGAGAAACACAGAGGAAGTGAGAAAAAACGAGAAGAACAGGATAACTCTGGACGTGCTGCGGATGTGAGGCAAGTTCTTGTGTCCTGGGCGGTGATCCGGACGACAATCGTGGTGGAAGCGGTCGTATTACCACTCCTTCTTCTTCTCGTCCATTGACACACCGCCCGGCCCGAGAGCGACCACGAGCAGCAAACCGCCGATGACCGATGTGGTCTGGAAGAAGTCGTACTTCAGGAAGTCGTGCATGGGCTTGTACGCAGGCACGGTCCAGAAGGCGTTGAAGTAGACGTTGATGGCGAGAAGCCACGCCACCAGGGTGAGCGCCGCCAGTTTGGTCTTGAAGCCGATGGCCACCAGGATGATGAGCGCCGTTCCGACCATGTTCTGCAGAATCTGGAGGAGAATGGAGAGAACTTTACTAGATGTTTGTGAATGTATGGGTGTTCAAATCGATCTAAACATATATGGAGAAAACATCGACAAACCTTAAAGCCCCTAAGCCGCCCCCCCCCGCCCCAGGGCAGTCAAGGACCCCTGGGCACTGGCCCCATTGGCCCGGTCGGTAATCCATCCTTGGGTCAGAGTATTCATCTGTACCTTCTTTTAGTGTTTTTTATGATGGAATGTGTGTTAATGGTCAAAATCGCATTATCCGCAAAACCCGGACTGGTACGGTTTTAAAAAGGCAAATTATTGGGGGGCCTGGGTAGCTCAAAGGTAAAAGACGCTGGCTACCACCCCTGGGGTTCGCTAGTTTGAGTCCAGGGTGACTCCAGCCAGGTCTCCTAAGCAACCAAATTGGTCCGGTTGCTAGGGAGGGTAGAGTCACATGGGGTAACCTCCTCGTGGTCATTATAATGGGGTTCTCGCTCTTGGTGGGGCGTGTGGCGAGTTGTGCGCGGATGCCTCGGAGAATAGCGTGAAGCCTCCACACGCGCTAGGTCTCCACGGTAACGTGCTCAACAAGTCACGTGATAAGATGCAAGGATTGACGGTCTCAGACGCAACTGAGATTCGTCCTCCGCCACCCGGATTGTCACTACGCCACCATGAGTACTTGGAGCACATTGGGAATTGGGCGTTCACGCCACACAGGAACATGAGAAAAAAAACCACACACACACACATTTATCGGCAACTATCGGCTTGATAACCGATAGTTCGAAAAAGCAACTTTCAGCACAGATTAATCGCTAAAACCAATATATCGATCTACCCCATAATAACTAGTAGTGGTAACTAATGTTAGGAATTGCGCGAATGCTTAAACATGCAGTACTTTTCTTTCGCAATGCATATGAAATGCTCAAAGCGCTAAAAACACGAGACCATGAGCCCATGTGTGCGCAGAACACCAATTCGGAACGCCCAATTCCCAATGCGCTCCAAGTCCTCGTGGTGGCGTAGTGACTCCCCTCAATCCGGGTGGCGGAGGGCGAATCTCAGTTGCGTCTGAGACCATCGATCCGCGCATCTTATCGCGTGGCTTGTTGAGCACGTTACCGTGGAGACCTAGCGCGTGTGGAGGCCCACGCTATTCTCCGCGGCATCCACGCACAACTCCCCACACGACCCACCGAGAGCGAGAACCACATTATAGCGACCACGAGGAGGTTACCCCATGTGACTCTACCCTCCCTAGCAACCGGGCCAATTTGGTTGCTAAGGAAGCCTGGCTGGAGTCACTCAGCACGCCCTGGATTCAAACTCACGACTCCAGGTGTGATAGTCAGCGTCAAACCTTGCTGAACTACCCATTATCGGCCGCCTTTTGCAGTTTTGTTTATCGCCATATTGATGTTATTTGTATTAATTGTGCAGCCCAGGATTGTGAAGATACTCTACTGAAGCACTCAATGAAACTTAAAGACATTAACATTATCACGACATTGCTTTATTTGATATCGTCAGCAAAATCAGAAGACAATTATACTGTATATACTGTGTGCTAATACACCCCGAAGACAGTGATGAACTTACGGAGAAGAAGTTGGAATCGAAGTGTAGCAGCGTCATAAACATCAACACCAGCAGAACTCGACCGCCCAGCTGCATGTACTGTTTAGGGGAACTCTCGCCCATAGACGGCACGCCCGCAAACATGCTCTTCCCCTCCGAGCGCGACTCCGCCAGCAGCAGAAGCAAACCACCACCGAGAGCCAGATTTCTATCAGGACGACAGAAAACACAATTTACTGTGACTGTTCTAGAACCCACTCAATTACACAGACTGATCCGACAGAACTCACCTCATGAGAAATTTAATGTCCCATAGAATACTGTAGGCAACAGTCTGAAAACAGAAAGACAAATAAACACAATGCAATTTTCACTAAAATGATTATTTTTCAAAATATGATTGAAACGATGAAATCGCACAATATTATAGCATGCAAAAGCACGCCGACTAGTTTATTTTTACTACTCACCTGTAGTGCAATAATGCCAAATAACCCAAAGCATGCATACTGCACAAAGTTTCTAATAAGAACAAGGACACATCCACCTGCGGGTAAAACCAGAAAACATTTAGCATATTAGTGAGATCTGTAAGCAGGTATACAAATACACTCCTGAAACTTCAGTCTCACCGATCTGTCCTATGAGGTTGAGCAGCACGAAGCATGTGGCGAGAAAATACCCGCAGCTCCACGTGACCTCGATGTAATCTCGCTGCTCGTTCCACTGGAACCACATGCGAATGCCGTCCTCCAGAAACGTGCTGATCAAACACAAATGCGCCAGGTGAGGCAGATAATGCTTCGTTACCCGCAAGAACTGTGAGAAGAAGACAGAAATGCACATTATATAATCAGTCAGACACACAGCGAGGATATAATTGGGGCGGCTGTGGCTCAGGTGGTAGAGCGGGTCGGCCACTAATCGCAGCGTTGTCGGTTCGATTCCCGGTCCATGCCGACTTGGGCAAGACACTGAACCCCAAGTTACTCCCAATGCATGGCAGCTCTGCCATCATTGGTGTGTGAATGAGTGGTGGTGTAGTGGGCTAAAGCACATAACTGGTAATCAGAAGGTTGCTGGTTTGATCACCACAGTCACCACCATTGTGTCTTTGAGTAAGGCACTTAACTCCAGGTTGCTCCGGGGGATTGTCCCTGTAATAAGTGCTCTGTATAATACATTGGTACTCAGAAGGTTGCTGGTTTGATCACCACAGCCACCACCATTGTGTCTTTGAGTAAGGCACTTAACTCCAGGTTGCTCCGGGGGGATTGTCCCTGTAATAAGTGCACTGTATAATACATTGGTACTCAGAAGGTTGCTGGTTTGATCACCACAGCCACCACCATTGTGTCTTTGAGTAAGACACTTAACTCCAGGTTGCTCCGGGGGGATTGTCCCTGTAATAAGTGTAAGTCGCTTCAGAAGTGCAAACATGTAAATGTAAACTGTTTTGTGGTTTACTGAAACAGTGCTTTTAAAAATGTAGGAACTAAACCAAATCTTGTGGTTTGTGTCAACATCGGAGGACACTTTATTTCGACAGACTGGAAGAACATTAACCTTGTTGTGAAACACTAGAGCTGTGCGTGTATTCTATTCAAAGTACAGTTCTCTAGAGCTCGAAAGTCACACAAGTGAGGCCAAAAATAGCACGACTTGCATGTAAACCATCCAAACAGACCTCATCAGCACTTGCCAGCACCGACAGCCAATCAGAGATCACACAGACCACAGTGACTTTACCGACAGTCAATCAGAGATCACACAGACCACAGTGACTTTACCGACAGTCAATCAGAGATCACACAGACCACAGTGACTTTACCGACAGTCAATCAGAGATCACACAGACCACAGTGACTTTACCGACAGTCAATCAGAGATCACACAGACCACAGTGACTTTACCGACAGCCAATCAGAGATCACACAGACCACAGTGACTTTACCGACAGCCAATCAGAGATCACACAGACCACAGTGACTTTACCGACAGTCAATCAGAGATCACACAGACCACAGTGACTTTACCGACAGCCAATCAGAGATCACACAGACCACAGTGACTTTCCCGACAGCCAATCAGAGATCACACAGACCACAGTGACTTTCCCGACAGCCAATCAGAGATCACACAGACCACAGTGACTTTCCCGACAGCCAATCAGAGATAACACGGACCATAGTGACTTTCCTGACAGCCAATCAGAGCTTGTTTTACAGTACTAACCCCATGAGACCAGAATTAATGTAAAGAAATCAATAAGACAGGTTTTTCTGAAGCATAGACACTCCTGTACTACACTCTGAATGCGTTTACTTTCTTTAAAAATAGGAAAGATAAATGTAAACTTTTTTTTAAATGGCCAACAGCTGATAACTAGGAGGCTGATTGGAAATATTATGCTGATATACTGGTCTTTCACAAGTCTATACTGACTCAATTTGTATTTCTCCCCCCCAATCAAAATCTCACAAAGTCAACAGCAGCACTCTTTAACTTAAGATAATGGCTATAAATCTACACATTGCCCCCAATCGGGCTAATCAGCCGAGGAGAGGGATGAGTGCAGCGGGATGTGGGAGTTTGAGAGAGAGAGAGAGAGCGCCACATGCAGCTGCCTTGTGTGCGTTTTTGTTTTGTGTCTTTTTAAGAGGCGGCTGTGGCTCAGGTGGTAGAGCGGGTCGGCCACTAATCGCAGGGTTGGCGGTTCGATTCCCAGCCCACATGACTCCTCATGCCGAAGTGTCCTTGGGCAAGACACTGAACCCAAAGTTGCTGCCAATGGCAGGCTAGCACCTTGCATAGCAGCTCTGCCGTCATTGGTGTGTGAATAAGACGCATGTGTGTAAAGCACTTTGAATACTGCCAAGGTTAAAAAGGTGCTACATAAGTGCAGACCATTTGCGGACTGCAGTGGCGAGGACTCCGCGACAGTGCATCCATTCTCTTACCGCAAATGTAACAAGGTTAAAAATGGGAAAGGAGGTGGCGGGATCCGGCTGAACAATCAAAGTAATATTTTAATTTAAACTTAAAGAAAAATCCACAAAACATAAACACATCATCCTTCTCCTCGGCTGATTAGCCCGATTGGGGGCCACATATTGTAGTATTTGGAAACGTTGTCATTCCAACTCTACACAATAGTTTCCAAGTTTTATGTATTCATATATAATCATATATTACCATTTCATTACACGATTTCAAATTAAATCTGAATAAATATCTCTTATGGTGCGTTCACATACAACGCGAAGAGAGCGTTTCGCGCGGTGCGATTACATACAAAGTCAATGCAAAGATGCAAATAGACGCAAATTGAAGCGAATGACGCGACTCAAACACGCGAAATCGCTACATTCGCGTATACAAGCGAGTTTACATTTTTCAATGACAAATTTGCATGACGCGTTGTCGCGAAAGCCTATCAGTATTGAGATCGTCCGGATGTCACTGACGTAGTAGCAGAAGAAATCTGGAAAAATGGATGAGAAAATTGTTGTAACGCTGTGTGGGCACCCGGAATTGTACGACACAATGTCATACATGTACAGAGATTGGACGAAAAAAGACGTCGCTTGGACGAAAGTGAGCGAGGAAGTTGGACTACCTGGTAAGTTCTGAAAATATGCGCGACTACTTGATTGCAGCTATTGGTTGTACTTTACTATGAACAAAGTCGTAGAAGCCCCTCCTCCTGTCCTTTTCTGGAAGAGAAGCGGGAATACTCGCGTGTTCAGGTTACTCGTGGGAACGCAAGTTTAAACAGAAATTTATAATCCAGCGATCAAACTCGCGCGAGCAATGCGAGGCAAAACTTTTCTTCGCGTTGTATGTGAACGCACCATTAGAAGTTTGGCAATTCGTATTACAATTAATCACAATCGTGAAAGACAATTAATCAAATTTGAATATCTGTATTGACACTAGAGGTCGGCCGATAGTGGACTTTGCCGATACCGATAAATAAGGTGGTTGAAAAGGCCGATAATTAAAAAAAATTATCTATATAATAATTAAAATAACTTATTATTTCCTTTCTATGACGGGCACAGACATTGAGGCTGCAAAATGAATAAAATAATAAGCAGATTAATGTACAAACCAAAATCCCAATAACAACCAAAGAAATGAAGATTTGGTGCATAACGCAGGATTTTTTACTTTAAACGTGGAGTGGTGGTGGTGTAGTGGTCTAATGCACATAACTGGTAAACTGGTAATCAGAAGGTTCCTGGTTTGATCCCTACAGTCACCACCATTGTGTCCTTGAGTAAGACACTTAACTCCAGGTTGCTCCGGGGGGATTGTCCCTGTAATAAGTGCACTGTAAGTCACTTTGGATAAAAGCGTCCGCCAAATGCATAAAATGTAAATGTAAACAAGCCCGTAATGCATCGGGGACTCTTATTTTGAAATCACAGAGATTTGGCTCCGTTTCAATGCTCTATATGCAAATTAAGCTTTTTTTTTATAGCCTATAGATTCACCAGACGAAGAGTTTTGCATGTATATAATTCACCAGATGAGGTTTCTTGATAAGGAATTTTAAAATAAAATTGCGTGAAAAATTTAAATAAAATATCTTCAACTATCGGCATATTTTTGTTCTGATAACCGATTGTTACATAAAGCAACTATCGGTTATCGGAAAGAAAAAAAAATGCAGATAATTGACGATATTTTATTTGGAATTTTTACGCAATACCTCGAATTTATAGCTCTAAACACATTAAATTAAATGTAATTAATTAAATTCTTTGTTCAATAATTCAGTTCATACACGCCTTAAGCTGCGTGCTGGGATTCATTGCATGATTGTAATATAATCCGAGAGAGAGAGAGTAAAAAATTCTGCTATTGATAAATCTGAATGGGAGTAAAGAAAGAAAGGAATCCATGTTTGAGTCACTCGTGCAGAGTGGACAGTCCGTAGAATGTAACTGAATCCGTATTGCAAATCTGGAGTCTAAAAGTGGAAAAGTGTCGTGAATCGCAGGAGTTCAGATTACTGGGAGCTACAAACAATCATACGGCGAGCGAGCAGTTGTTCATTTTCACACACATCTACGGCGGTCTGATATACAAGATCACAAACACTTTATTAGTGCCTCTTTGAAACTATGAATATGTTTTGTAGAAGCTAGCAAGCCCCATGAGATTATTGAGCAATCACATGCAACCATTTCTAATATGTTTTAATGCAACACTTTGAATAAACACCCAGCTAAATGAAGTAAATAAATAATATATCAAATAAAAGGCTGCTTTTATGCATGATATGTTTGATCAGCTGTGAATGTCTAATCATATTTAAGCTTAATCAATTCATAGTTTGGGGTAAATCTTTTATAATGCTATCATACCTATTTTATATATAGATATATATATATATACTTAATTTGAGCTTGCATGAAGTATGGCAATTGCTTGCATTTCTTATCCTCTTTGACTTTATTTTTTTTGTACCTAAAATCTGTCCTTCTGTCCTGTTTATCAACATGCATTTAACTGCAACTAAAAACAATGACATACTATCCAATAAACCCCTAAAAAACAACCCAAAACTCTGATTATTATTGTCACATGCACATACATACAAACTAGAAGCTTGAACAAACCCTAAAGGATCATATATTTTCACCAGAAATTAATGCATACTTAAAAGTGCACACTTTTGGACAGATGGTTTGATGGCTGTGCAGATGTTGGTTTCTGCATGTTTATTTATTGACGCACCTGATCCGTTACGTCCTCCGCCGCGCGCATCAGATCCTCCTGCCCCATCTCTCGCTGATATGAATATTACTGATATGAAAATAAAACTTTAAACACAAGTGTGTCACACACTCAGTAGTGCTGCTGTCTCTTTAGGCCTCCGCTGTCCCACAATGCAGCTCGCAGCTGCAAATGTCCCCCGAAGCGTGCGCGCGATTTGCATCCTTCCGCGAGCTCGCGCCCCTCGTGCCACGTCTATTCACCGCGCGCGTTCACGGCAGCAATTTGTGCACGAGCACGCGTATTATAATTTGATTTTCATGCGGAACATTTTTAACGAAATGAGCAAAATATTGAAAGTCACTTCTGTCACTTAATAGTTGTGATTTAATTCAAACATAACTTTTATGATGGCATATTATTCTAATTAATGTATTACTTTTTATTATAGCCAGTGTGTTTTCTTTGCTCTTCGATATTTGTCAAGAGAATACAGAGGTTAATTAATATAGTGATTAAATGTTATTCTTCAATAACAAAGTATATCCGTGTCAGATTTAGCAGAGACGGGCCACTTCTGTTATAATGAATGGGAGAAACTATAACGTCCAACGGTCAACGGATTTAAATAGTAAGTCCCGCCTTACAGGTAAAATAGCCAATGACCTTTTAGATACAGACATCGCCTGTCAATCAACTCGAGGACGCGCATGCGCGTTAGCTAAACAAACCGGGAAAATTGCATTATTTAGCGTAATGTGAGGTAAAGAAACACAATATATCCTTCCAGTATTGTCAGATTTGATTGTTCATTTGTTGCCCTCTGGCCAGCGCTACAGAGCACTGAGTGAAATTTATTAAATGTAAATGAAACGTAGCCTACATGGGATTTGGAAAGGGAAATAGGTGTAATCAATTCTGTTCGCATCTAACGAATATTAGTTTTTGCTAGTAAAAATGGAATAAGAGAGATCTGTAATTGATTTTTTACTAGTAAAAATTGCATTTTTTTTACATTCTTCACACATTTCACTACCTACTGGGCAGGTAGGATCATTTATAGTAAAAAAGGAATTAAATATTGATCTGTTTCTCACCCACACCTATCATATCACTTCTGAAGACATGGATTAAACCACTGGAGACATATGAATTACTTTTATGCTGCAATTATGTGCTTTTTGGAGTTTCAATATTTTGGAGATATTCTTCTAAAAATCTTAATTTGTGTTCCACAGAAGAAAGAAAGTCACATCTGGGATGGCATGAGGGTGAGTAAATGATGAGAGAATTTAAATTTTGGGGTGAAATATTCCTTTAATTGGAATTTTTCCCAGTAAAAAATGCAAATATAAAGCTCTGTAACTGGAATTATTTTTAGTAGAATAAATAGCATATATTGTAGCGCTCTCTAATTGAAAAGCTTGCCATGTTATGACCTACACAATTACAACAAGTAAATATTATTTTAAAATATTATTTGAGCTGTAAAGTTGTTTAAACAGTCATTTTTATGGTAGCATTTAGATTATGTTGTCATGGCAACGAAGTTGTAAAATTACCTATAACACAGATGTGGTTAGTAAGTGATTTTATCACACTAAAATCATGTTAACACACATATTGTTTATGTCTTGTGTCTATAGTTTTTTATGTAAATGGATAGTTGACTATGTCTGTTGTGGTGTGGCATGCTAAACTCCATCTAAATCTATTTTAAACAGCATTTTAATCATTCTTTTATAATTATACGTGCAGCTTTTATGACCTCATATTATTTAATATAAAATATTTGTACTTCAAAAACTTTTATCACACCACAGGACCATTTAAAATAAATTAGTTAAGACAAAAAGGTCATTTAAAAATGGTGAAAAACTTGTGACCAGCTACAGGACCTCAAAAATACCCTTTCCCTTCTATATATTTGTACTTAAAATTAAAAAGTTTACTTTCCAAATGCATTGTATTGTATTGACCATATTCTGTATGATTGCAGTGCCATAAAACAATGATTTAGAACGTGTTATAGACAAATCAATTAATATTTATAAGCAATATCACACTCGCAATCGTGCGATACGGCCCTATATCAGCACTGCTGTGATTCTGCCGCAGGTCGAGTGTCGTAGGTAACCACACCAGTGCTGATATAGGGCCATATCGCACGATTGTGAGTGCTTATATGCAACAGTTAAATGAACAAGTACATTTTAAAGTACGGTCATGAAAACGCATTTGTGCATGGAACTACTTTATTACGCGACGGATCAGAATCTGCCGTTACTGGTTCAAAACAAATGATCCAAGTCTTCATTAGTAATTCAAAAATGCCACTTCAGAACTAGTATCACGGCTTGTGCTGTTTCTAACAAGTTATTGGATAAACAAGGATGTGTGTGTGTGTGAGAGAGAGAGACGGAGTGTGTGTGAACACCTGTTGCCACTCCTAAGCAGAGATGCTGTCAGCTTTCTCAATGGAAAAATAGCATTCAAGCAGGGGTATTTCTCCCTATTTTCGTAGCCGGTGCACAAGTGTCGATCACTATAGAAACCGCAATGTCCTCCGCCATTTTAAACAGCACCCATTGTGTAATTAATCAGCCTGTTGTGTCTCTCAGCTGTGATGAAGTTGTTCGTTTAAAGCTGTTTAAAGCCATTTCC
Source organism: Xyrauchen texanus (assembly GCF_025860055.1). NCBI lineage: Eukaryota > Metazoa > Chordata > Actinopteri > Cypriniformes > Catostomidae > Xyrauchen > Xyrauchen texanus. Next base: position 2,026,944 of record NC_068279.1, on the reverse strand, counting down.
AGCTTTAGTAGTGTAGTAGTAATACAAACGATCACGAAGAGCTGTTTTATGTAAACACTGACTGATGTGGATTCTCTTCACGACACCTAAATGCCTCATATATCACACAAAATGATTTTTTGCCGCCACCTGCTGGATAACATATGTAGTGTAAAAAAAAGACACACAGTAGCTCTTAACACATCTGCACTAGTCTTACACTTTAGTTTAGAATGGCACAAACACAAGCGGAGTGACACACACAGTGAAGTGTCCAAGTGCTGATGGTGTCCGACCATCAGTGCTCATGGGACGTCTCTCGTCCAGTCAGATTCGAGGACCGGAACTAACTGTTGAATATATATATATATATATATATATATATATATATATATATATATATATATACATATATCACACACACACACATATACACTCATCTAAAGGATTATTAGGAACACCTGTTCAATTTCTCATTAATGCAATTATCTAATCAACCAATCACATGGCAGTTGCTTCAATGCATTTAGGGGTGTGGTCCTGGTCAAGACAATTTCCTGAACTCCAAACTGAATGACATAATGGGAAAGAAAGGTGATTTAAGCAATTTTGAGCGTGGCATGGTTGTTGGTGCCAGACGGGCCGGTCTGAGTATTTCACAATCTGCTCAGTTACTGGGATTTTCACCCACAACCATTTCTAGGGTTTACAAAGAATGGTGTGAAAAGGGAAAAACATCCAGTATGCGGCAGTCCTGTGGGCGAAAATGCCTTGTTGATGCTAGAGGTCAGAGGAGAATGGGCCGACTGATTCAAGCTGATAGAAGAGCAACTTTGCCTGAAATAACCACTCGTTACAACCGAGGTATGCAGCAAAGCATTTGTGAAGCCACAACACGCACAACCTTGAGGCGGATGGGCTACAACAGCAGAAGACCCCACCGGGTACCACTCATCTCCACTACAAATAGGAAAAAGAGGCTACTATTTGCAAGAGCTCACCAAAATTGGACAGTTGAAGACTGGAAAAATGTTGCCTGGTCTGATGAGTCTCGATTTCTGTTGAGACATTCAGATGGTAGAGTCAGAATTTGGCGTAAACAGAATGAGAACATGGATCCATCATGCCTTGTTACCACTGTGCAGGCTGGTGGTGGTGGTGTAATGGTGTGGGGGATGTTTTCTTGGCACACTTTAGGCCCCTTAGTGCCAATTGGGCATCGTTTAAATGCCACGGCCTACCTGAGCATTGTTTCTGACCATGTCCATCCCTTTATGGCCACCATGTACCCATCCTCTGATGGCTACTTCCAGCAGGATAATGCACCATGTCACAAAGCTCGAATCATTTCAAATTGGTTTCTTGAACATGACAATGAGTTCACTGTACTAAAATGGCCCCCACAGTCACCAGATCTCAACCCAATAGAGCATCTTTGGGATGTGGTGGAACGGGAGCTTCGTGCCCTGGATGTGCATCCCACAAATCTCCATCAACTGCAAGATGCTATCCTATCAATATGGGCCAACATTTCTAAAGAATGCTTTCAGCACCTTGTTGAATCAATTCCACGTAGAATTAAGGCAGTTCTGAAGGCGAAAGGGGGTCAAACACAGTATTAGTATGTGTTTCTAATAATCCTTTAGGTGAGTGTATATAAACAGTACTGTGCAAGTGTTTTTATTTTTAATTTAATCTTTTAATGACCTTTGATCAGCAGCTCAGAAACAATCCGTTAGTCCCATAAGTACAAGCCAAATTTTGTTTTTGATGAAGTAAACTCAAAATATACAAAAATGTATTGTAATAAGATGCACGAAGAAAAAGAAGGAACTTTCTAAATGAAAACAGAAATAGACTTAACAATATAGCCGCAAGCAGCAACTGCTGGGGACCAAGCTAAAATGACCCTAACTCAAACCCTTAACCCTAGCCGCCTTAATCACGGAGGCAAACATTTTATTTTTTCCTTAAGTTATAGCGCCAAGAGAATGTTCTCCTGTCCATGTTTTTAAAATTTATTTAACTTTGAATTTTTCACGCACAAGATACTGGCCAATTATTAATGACAGGGCACCCCAAAACGTATTCGCTTATATCTTCCGAACGATTTAACGAATCAAAATTCTTCTGATAACTTTCTGTCAGGAGGGTCGGTAGATGATGTATACCAGATTTCGTGCGAATCGAAGAAACGGCCTAGAACGGGTTTGGAAAAGTATGTTTTTTAAAATAATCAAAGTGGTTGAAAAGTTTTCATGCGGAAATTGAAATCCATGTGACCATTTGATTTGGGGGCACTGAAGGATTTGAAGAAGCTAAGAAAAATTATTCTAGCCTATACGGTTCCAGAGTTATAAGCAAAAGCACATATTAGCTTATTATAGCGCCACCGTGTGGACGATTCTCAAACTGTTTTATATACAGCGTCATGTAGAGACGCTTCTTGTGTATAATACGTTTCATGACCATCAGCCATTCACAATTGCTGAAGCTTGATTGGTTGCTGGCGGTTTGTTTTTATTTTTCGCATCGATATGTTACGGATATGTTAGCACGTGAACCAAAGAAGGTGTATATTTAATTTGAACTTTGTCAGTCATAAGGCTGCAGAGTCTTGAAACTTTGTTTTAGTTGTAGCGCCCCTATGGGCAGAATTGAACAAAAATCTGCGTGCATCCTCAACATGGCCCGATGACTATGTGTACCGGGTTTCGTTACGTTTGGAATTTGCGTAGAGTGGATATTGATCAGTTAATCAAAGTCCGTCAAATTACAGAAAATTCTAAATGGCAGAATATTGGGCGGTCTGGGTAGCTCAGCGAGTATTGACGTTGACTATCACCGCAGGAGTCACGAGTTTGAATCCAGGGCGTGCTGAGTGACTCCAGCCAGGTCTCTTAAGCAACCAAATTGTCCCGGTTGCTAGGGAAGGTAGAGTCACATGGGGTAACCTCCTCGTGGTGGTGATGTGGTTCTCTCAATGGGGTGTGTGGTGAGTTGTGTGTGGATCGTGGAGAGTAGCATGAGGCTCCACATGCTGTGAGTCTCCGCGGTGTCATGCACGACAGTCACATGATCAGATGCGCGGATTGACGTCTCCGAAGCGGAGGCAACTGAGACTCGTCCTCCGCCACCCGGATTGAGGTGAGTAACTGCACCACCACGAGGACCTACTAAGTAGTGGGAATTGGGCGTTCCGATTTGGGAGAAAAGGAGATACATTTATACATTTTTTTAAATAGCATAACATTTTTCAGGGCGGAGATTAAATATATGTTTTGTAGGGCTTGACTCAAGGAATCATGCAAAATGATTATTTTTATTCTAGTCCTTACAGTTGCGAAGATATGAGCAAAAATGTAAAATAATTTATAGCGCCACCTAGGGCCAATTGGAGGAGTATGCTTATGCCAGAGTAGTGGTGCACATTTGGAACCATCCTGCCAAGCTGGGGTTTTCTAGGACTTACGGTTTTTGCTGCCCAAATACTTTTAGGGCATAAAAATGGAAAATCAGTACAAATAGAATAGGGTTCAGTGGCGAATTTAGGCATGGCCAGGGACGGATTACCGACTGGGCCAATAGGACCAGTGCCTTGACTACCAGGGATGATCTCCTCCGCTTGAAAACCCTTTTGGGCATGAACAACGACCCCCCCCCCAACAACAACTACTTTTGGATAGAGGGGGGCCCTTGGAGATAATTGGCCCCAGGGCCTTTGCAAGTCATAATCCGTACCTGGGCATGGCAGCATCTTACCCCGGCCCCGCCGGTCAACAACTTTGGGGGCGTGTTGAAGCAGGTTTCGCCCAAGTGTGCCGCACAAGTCCTCAAAAGTGAAGCCAAAACGTCTCGATCGCCCCGGTGACTGGTCCTAGTATAGGTCATAAACCCCGCCTCCCCATGTTATTCAACGGGACGTGAGACCAACTAAACAATTAAATTACACTTCACATATCTTATTTCCAAAGATAGTTTCTGTCATTTACTGTCGTTTCTATCACGTTGATGTCATTTCAAGTGTTTGTTTTCAAAATAAGTTTGTTTTTAGTTATTTGATGCTATAAAAACGGTGCTGTGACATCATGATTGACAGCTGTGATTGACAGGTTCTCTGAGCGAAGTAGTCACTGAAGCACCAACTGACTTTTTTTCGGGATCTTCGGAGGACTGAGGAGATTGGAGCTTTAAATTTAATATTTACATTTCTATAATTAATTATTTCACACCGTCATAAGTCAAAAGTCAAAAGTGCAGGGGCGTGTCCTTGCGATTGATTCAGCGAGATGAGGGCGGGGCCTTGATTTCGCAGCTTTACTTCCTGCTCACTACTGCGCAGGTCTGGTCCCGAAATCGCAACTGCGCAGACTCAAGTCCCAAGATGTCAGCGCCATATCAGGACACTGGCGGCTTCAGTTCTCACCAATGGGAAAGAGCGAAGGGGCATCGGCCATCTTTTTTTACAGTCTATAGTTTTGCCCAGAGCGCCAAACACGCTAGAACCGCAACTGCACCTTTGGTGCTTGGCCCCCTAAAAATATATATATTTGTTTTATTTAATTAGATCAATTCACTTCCATTATCAATGAGACAAGAGGAAAGAAAAAGCCATTTTAATGAGTCACATACTTTATTATTCACTTTATTTTCCATTTACTTTGGCAACATGTCTAAAACCTCTCTTCTTTTTGTCCTTCTTACATTTTTTTGTAAATCCACTGGACTGTACCTGAAAAAAAAAAAAAAATCCAAAAACACCAAAATTATATTCATGAGTAAAAATGATATGTTTGATCATTACCATACAGTTCTTTAAATATTCCACTACTGAAATCATCTCAATGCATCGGAACAGTGACTGACCTTTTTGCGTTTCGATGTCTGGTTTTCTACCTCCATTTCAGACATCATCATCATCATCATCAGTCTTGAAATCATCTTCCTCTCCCTCTCCCATACCCTCCTCACCCTCGGCTTTCTTTAAATTGAACATGGACGCTGCGGAGAACGAGACGACATGATTGGAACATGATACTAAAACCTACAAGAGCATTACTCTGTGTCGGCAGCCAATAGAAACGGAGCGTCACTAACTGGGGTAAAGGTCAGACATGCTGTCCTCTGAGTCGCCTTTTTCGACGTCACTCGAGCTAGGAGCCCATATTCCACTGTCCTCCTTCCTCTTGTGTCGTCGGTCACTTCCTGTGGCATCATCACGCTCTTTGGGTCTCTTTTTCTGTTTGAGTCTGGCAGGAACGGACGCCACACCCTGACGAACACACTCCTCATCTGACAACAACAATCAGAATGTATGACTGGACGTGTACATTGTGCACAGCATCACTTATTTATAGTCATAATAAATTCAGATTTCCAAAGTAAGTCACACAAGCCTTTAATAAGGTTCAAAGTGAAGCGTGTGCTTCCTGCACCACCAGAGACTCTGTTTACAGAGCAATGGCAGGTGGGGAAAAGTTTTTGGGAAACCCCGCTTGGTGACGATACACACAGCAGCTTTAAACAGCATTGTAAGGTTAACTTTTGGTGTCTTTAGAAACTTACAGTTCTCGTGAGCTTTCTTGTATCGTTTGCCGTTGACGTGGCGTAGAATGTGTTGTGGTACACGATTGAGGTGACGTAACGTGAGCTTGCAGAAGAGACGATTACTAAGGGAAAAGCAGAATTAACATGTTAGCATCACGTTCTTAAAGGGACAGTTCATCAATTATTGTGTACGTGTATTACTTTCTTCTGCAGAACACAAATGTAGATTTTTAGAAGAATATCTCAGCTCTGTAGGTCCATACAATGGGAGTGAATGGTGACCAGAAAACTGAAGCTCCAAAAAGCACATAAAGGCAGCATAAAAGTAATCCATAATACTCCAATGGTTTAATCCATGTCTCAAGAAGAGATATGATAGGTGTGGATGAGAAATAGATTAATATTTAAGCAATATTTTACTATAAATCTCCACTTCACATTCTCCTCTCTTATGCATTATTCATGCATATCGCCACCTACTGGGCAGGGAGGAGAATTTCAATTACAAATGACTTAAATATTGATCTGTTTCTAACCCCCACACCTATCATATCACTTCTGAAGACTTTGATTAAACCACTGGAGTATTATGATTACTTTCATGCTGCCTTTATGGGCTTTTTGGAGCTTCAGATTTCTGTTCATTTTTGGTGAACTACATGTTTTAAGCGCTGAGAATATAGGGGTTGTGCTGTTTAAATACAAGCATACTAAAATGAAATGGTTAGTAATCATGTGTACTCACGGTTGTTTAGTGCTCGCCACTATATGAGGCTCATACTGACTGTAATTAAACTCTGCCTCTTCTGACAGTTTCTTGTATTTCTTTCCTGCTGTGAAAAGCTGCAGTTCATTGAGACTGCAAGGAAGCTCATGACCGTTCAATGTGCACTTCACCTGAGAATACAGAAACATAATTATAATTAAATAATTAATAATATTAGAACCAGATTTAAATGGTCTGACATCTAAGTTATATCTGACACGAGTGTTACTATTTTAATTCTTCACATTGATCACACTAATCTGCATGTTTTACCTTCTTACAGTCTGTGAGCTCAAAGAATGGATGATTCTGTAGAAAAGATCTCAAATCCTCTGATAAATTCTCCATCACAACAGCAAATAGCAGAATTAAAACGTCAACAAACCAAATATAAGCGAGGTAAACCTATGTTCGTACTAAACTGCGAAATGTTATTACAACACCGCTGAAAAACGCGCACTAAACATCAAATTAAAAGGAAAAACAACAAAAACGCGGTTGTTTTGGGCTCACATGCGTGTGGCACTCGAAAAGCTACAATTGTGACGTCATAAATACGCGACGCTGACTCTGACGTCAGGACAGCGGTATTTCAAAGGCTGTCCCAAAACATTTCAAAGATCGAATATTAGGACAGATTTTGGATAAATCATAGACTCATAGTTCCCATCGTATTTGGAACACAACATTTTAGTAAACAAAATAATAAAAATACATAATTATATATATATAAAAAAATTGTTTGTTTGTTTTACTAATATTTCACGTAAATATTAGGGCAAAATCATATTCTTGATAATAATCAAAATCCAAAGTGCATTTGCACAGTGGTAAAATACTTTCTTATGATGTGCTACATTCAAACGAGCAGACAGAAATAAACCTTGTGTAAATCGTAAGCATTATGCTAAGCTAAATTGCTATTTCTAGCCATTTTACATGTATGTTACCAGGCACGATCATATTTTTTAATGAAAAAAATTCATTTTAGATCATAATAATTTTTTGTCTAGTAAGACCTTTGATATTAGGGCAAAAATCATATTCTTGATGATAATGTTTGTATTGTTTTACTGTAAAAATATCTAAAAAAAAAAAAAATCCTAAAAACAAGACCAATTTGATTGAATAACACTGCATAAGATATTTCGGTTTTTCAGAGAATGTATTTTTAACATGTGTATTTTGTCTCACTGTACTGGCAGAGTTTTTATAGATAAAACTAGTGAAAATATCTACCAGTGCTGAAGAAGTAATCCAAAGTATTTAGATTACATTACTGACCTTGAGTAATCTAACAGAATGTTACAAATTACATTTTACAGCACGTATTCTGTAGTGGAATACATTTCAAAAGTAACCCTCCCAATCCAACCAATATATATATATATATACACACTCTATAAATATACTCAATTCTATTATTTTCTTATGGTCTTGAAAAAGTTTTGGAAATTTGACACTATTCTGTAGATCCATTTATGACTTGGATCAGATTTGTTTTGTGTTTTTATCAGAATATGCAGCCATGTTGGACCAGATTAACTCGTGTCAGGATGTTATTGAGATAAATTGTGTTTTATATTTACAGTATGTTGTTTGTGAGTAAATTGTGTCGTTTTTAATAATTGTTTCTGGATATAACATTGTGTAAATAATGTAAAAGCTCTTGTAATCTTCAAATATTTTAATAGAAATTAAAACAAGCCAAATACAGAAAACTAACATTGGAAAACCAAAAAATACACGCTACTATAAAACACTTGTTCTGTTCGGTTTGCCGGTTGTTGAATAAAACGTTGTCACGTGGCCGCGGGTTTGAGTCGTAGTGCGTTCAGCTTGCCTTAAAAGTGTCCTGCTGCCATTCCTCTGTCAGTGCTCAACAAAATACAGGAATTATAATATTACACATTATACATGACTGAAAAAAAACATTAAGCTTCATTAAAGGTGTAAATGTGTGTGGCTGGAAACTGTTCTCAGTGTGACAATATTCTCATCTTTGCAACAGCTACATTATTCCTACTGAATCACTCACTGGGAAATTTCCATTAAGATATTCATTAAAGGGACAGTTCACTCAAAATGAAATTCCTCTCATCATGTATTCACCCTCATGTCATCCCAGATGTGTGACTTTCTTTCTTCTGAATAACACAAATGAAGGTTTTAAGATCAATATTTCAGCTCTGTAGGTCCATACAATGCATGTGAATGGTGAATGAAACTTTGAAGCTTCAAAAGCACACAAAGCAGCATAAAAGCAATCTAGTGGTTTAATACATGTCTTCAGAAGAGATATGATAGGTGTGGGCGAGAAACAGTCAATATTTAAGTACTTTTTTTTTTTACAATAAATCTCCACTTTCACTTTCTTTTCTTCGCATTTTTCGCACTTCGCATTTTTCGTGTATTTCGCAACATACAGGGCAGGGAAGAGAATTTATAGTGAAAAGGACTTGCATATTGATCTGCTTCTCACTCACACCTATCGTAACACTTCAGAAGACATAGATTAAATCAATGGAGTCGCTTGGAGTAGCCTACTTTTATGCTGCCTTTATGTGCTTTTTGAAGCTTCAAAGTTCTGGTCACCATTCACATGCATTGTATGGACCAACAGAGCTGAAAAATTCTTCTAAAAATCTTCATTTGTGTTCTGCAGAAGAAAGTCAAACACATCTGGGATGGCATGAGGGTGAGTAAATGATGAGATGATTTTCATTTTTGGGTGCGCTGTCCCTTTAAGGATCCTAATGCATTCTAGTTCAGACAAACAAGGAGCACTGCACTTCCACATGATTAATAAAGCAAATTTACAACATCACTCGGGCAATAACAAATTATTTTGACAAACAAATGTACATCTCAAATGAAGTATCATTAGAGGAAATCAACGTTGAACGTGATCAGACTATATCATGAAATATGTGTTGCACTTTGGGTCATATTTGAGCCCAAAATCAAAACACAAAACTATACATTTCAGTTTTGCAGAAAGTGGAGTCATTCAGTGCTTTTGCATCAGCAGATTTCAGATGAGAGTTTTTCCAGTGTATGTTTGACAAAATAATACATTTTTAATAAAAAACAAAAACAGTATTCAACTCTTTGACACAACTAATGCCATTATATTCAACAATCCCCTCACAGACGCATGAATAAAACACTCAAACATAAAAGACGTGACACTTTCTGTCTGTCTTGAGCAATCTGTAAACCACATACAGAAGATTTTAACTGAAATAAACGATCAATATGACTGATTCAGAGATGAATATCACATCAGTGCAAACGGGGGAATTTCAAAAGGACATGTCCATATTTCACCATAAAATCCAAATATAAAATAATATTTTGCATTAAAAAATGTCCTATTAAGGATCATAAAGAACTTGTGCATTATGACATTATTTTCATGGCAATTCCCTCTAATTCACATGGTCTTATTCTCATTACTGCAATATTACAGTTAAAGTATATTACAGTAATATTTTATTAAATGCATTTTTATATATAATTTGTAATAAAATCAGCATTAAAAGCAGAATAACAAATATTTATGATTCATACATTATAATTATTATTTGCTCATAATAGTATTTTTTTCTGCCCTTTTAATGCTGATTATATTACAAATTATACATAAAGTATGAATTTACGGTAGTATTCGTTATGCCGATTTTATTACAAATTATACGTAAAGTATTAATTTACGGTAGCATTCGTTATGCCGATTTTATTACAAATTATACGTAAAGTATTAATTTACGGTAGCATTCGTTATGCCGATTTTATTACAAATTATACGTAAAGTATTAATTTACGGTAGCATTCGTTATGCCGATTTTATTACAAATTATACGTAAAATATTAATTTACGGTAGCATTCTTTATGCCGATTTTATTACAAATTATACGTAAAATATTAATTTACGGTAGTATTCGTTATGCCGATTAAAGTTTGAATTTACGGTAGTATCTGTTATTCCGACTTCATTACAAATTATACGTAAAGTGTTCATTTACGATAGTAGTTGTTATGCCGACTTCATTACAAATTATAAGTTTGAATTTATGACTTTATAATGATTCATACTTTATAATAATAATTTCCTCACATTCCCGCTTTAAAATAATGTACTTAATTCCCATGAAAATAAAGTCACATTGTAAAACGTTGAAATGGTCCCTAATATAGACGTATTGTCTTCATGCTAAATAAAATGTCTTTTGATATTGTGGTGAAATACGGTATGACCTGCACATGCTCTTTACAGCTTTATGATATTAACCAACATCAAGTGCGTTTCGCCGAAATGAAATGTCCACTAGAACAGCGAACAGGTGCAGCCAAATATAATCGTATAATCGAATAATCTAAAAACACACCCATTATACCTCCTCCTCCAAATAAAAGATCTGGGAGGAACATTCAGAATATAGCAGCGGTATTAAAGGAATAATTCCCGCCCTCATGTTTTCTTCTTCCATGAAACACGAGGAGAAATTCGGAAGAATGTTCACGCTTCTCTTAACGCAGGCGTAATAATCACCTACTCTGTTTCATAGAAAAAAAGAAATACGGGTTTGGAACAACATTAGGATGAAACAAAGCCTTTGTGTTTTCTTGAGGATGTATACGCTGTTATATGCCATACAAACTGTGCGATTGGTGGGTTTGGTACAAACAGGAGGATGAGGTCTCTAAACCATAAAAACTAGCGAAGAAGAAAACACAACTGAATAATAAAGTAACTCTCACTATAACTGACCCAGAAGTATTAATGAGACGCTCACTGGGACAACAGCTGGTTACTGTTACCCGACAGAACTCCACTGACAGACGTTTAGAATAACTCGCATCATAAGTAACAAAATAACATTGTGACATTATTTTCATGACAATTAAGCACATTTAAACCCTCATATTTCTAATAAAATAATGCATTACTGTTATGCAGTGGTGCAAAATCTTCTTATTTAAATCTGTACAACAACTAGTACCACTTACTTTTCCCGCTACGTTACAATTTAAATTGATATTTTGTCACATTTTAATAATAAGAATGAGATTGTTTTGCATAACGGTAATGAGAATTATTATTATGGAATTTTCTTCACTTGAATTGGGCGAGAACATGTTTAACTGTTGTGTAAATAATGTCACAATGTTATAAATCAACCGTAATGGTCCTAAAATATGCTTCATTTTCTTGTAAACAATCTTGGCGGCGAAGCTCACGAGTAACATGTCCAGGTCACGTTTCACTCCAAAATCAATAGAATAAAAACAAGAATGACTTTTTGCATTGTGACACTATTTTCAATGCAATTAAGCACATTTTACCCCAAAATTCTCATTACTGTAATGCAATTATTTGTTTTATTTGCATTACTGTAACAGTAATTAAAATCAACATAAAGTACAAATTATTGTCAATTAAAATCAACATAAATTTAGTGCATCAAATATGACCATGATGCAAACTATTATGAAATAACAACATTTTCAGATTACAAAAATGAGAATGAGAACGTTTTGCATCACGTTAAAGAGGATTATTATTATTATGACATTTTATTCACATTACGTGGTGGGAACATCATTAATATTCATTAAAATAACGTCACAATGAAATAAAATCTTAAAATTGACTTTTTTAATCCGATTATTTTTTAAACTCCTAACAAAACAAAACAAAAAAAGTTACAAAATGTATTTTGCATAAAAAAAATTAAGCCTTTTAAATTAAGATTTTTTTTTTGTTGCATTGTGACATTATTTTTTCCCTAAATTCTCAAAACCATAATGCAAAAAATTCTGTTTTGCATTATTGTAATAAAAATACACAGATTTTTTTTTTTGTTCGTTTTGTTATTAAAATCAATTCAGTGCAACAAATATAAAATTCAACTTTTTTCACATTACGCCAATATAAACTAATATCAATTTAAATGACATTTTATTGACCAAACGTGGTGGGAATTGTGTGAGAACGTGTTTAATTGTCATGAAAATAATGCAAATGATCCCTAAAAATGATTTTCTTAATGCAAAATATAATTTCTCAGTTTTCTCTTTTGATTTTGGCGAGAAATACGAGCATGCCGTTTTTGTGGCACGAGATTCACTATCGAGAAACACTTCCCGGTAAACAAACTATCATCACTCCCTTCACACAAACAGGGTTACAGACTTAAAAATTGTGGCACAAACTGTTGTCTACGGGGTGTTTTCACTAGGGTCCTGTGAGGGTCTCTCAGGATTGATAGCAGCTCTAGACTTCTCGTCGTCTTCATGACGTCTCAGCGTCTTCTCCCTCCTCGTCCTCGTCTCTTAGCAGGAGTCCGGCCGCGACCCCTGAAGGCCCGCACCTCGGAGATGCTGCAACCGACCGCCTCCTCCTCCTCCTCAGGGTCTCCCGCGATTGATTCGTCCTCTGCGTCCGGTCCTGATTGGCTGGGAGGAGTAGAGCATGCCACACCCGCGAGGTCTTCGTCCCGTTCTGGCGATCGGACTGTTTCCGGGTCGTTGGTGCTCAGTCTGCAGATACTGAGGACAGGAGGGGAGCTACGGCTGCTTGACTGAGGTGTTTGGAGGGCTGGTTTTGGGTTGAGAGACTCCGGTGAGGTAAACCGAGGTTCTCTGGTGCTGGTTTTATCTGGACTGTGATGCTCTGGTGATCCTGCTGAAGTTGAACCGGCGTCTTCACGTGTCTTTAAGGCTTTATAACTCTGTGCAACCATAATGACACATAACCAACATGATAAACATATCAACGGCTGCATTTTTGGGGTTATTATGGGTAACTGATGTAAACGGACATGTGCGTTTCTGTCGACACAGATTGAACAACTCAAAGCTTCAACGTACCTTCAGATTGTGAAAGTGTTTGAGTGTTTTACAGTGCACATGTCGAGCCGATGACTCAAAGTGATAGAAATGATTGCACAGTCGACAGAGAAACCCAGCGACAGGAACCACAAAACTAGATCCTGGAAGATATTAAGCCACAATCAATGATTGGCTACAATGATGAAATTCCTCTCATTATTAACTCACCCTCATGTCATCCCAGATGTATGACTTTCTTTCTTCTGCAGAACACAAATTAAGATTTTTAGAAGCTCTGTAGGTCCATACAATGCAAGTGAATGGTGACCAGAACTTTGAAGCTCCAAAAAGCACATAAATGCAGCATAAAAGTAATCCATAAGCCTCCAGATTAAGTTTTAATCCATGTCTTCAGAAGTGATATGATAGGTGTGGGTGAGAAACAGATCAATATTTAAGTCCACTTTTGATATAAATTCTCCTCCCTGCCCATTGGGAGGTGATATTGATGAAGAATGTGAATCACCAAAAACAGAAGCATGTGCATGTGAAAGTTAAAGTGGAGATTGACGGAGCAGGGAGGAGAATTTATAGCAAAAAAGGACTCAAATATTGACCTTTCTTTTCAGACAAACCGATCATAGGACATGGATTTAACCATAGGAGTCAATGTTCTGGTCACCATTCACTTGCATTGTATGGACGTACTGAGTTGAACTAAAAATCTTAACATTTAAGTATTTTTTTAAAATATAAATCTCCACGTTCACTTTCACTTTCTGGTGATTTGAATTCTTCGCGCATATCGCCCCCTACTGGGCAGGGAGGAGTGGTTGAAGTTGCCACACCTATCATATCGCTTCAGAAGATATAGATTAAACCACTGGAGTCGTATGGATTACTTTTATGCTGCTTTTATGTGCTTTTTGGGGCTTCAAAGTTCTGGTCACCATTCACGTGCATTGTATGGACGTACTGAGATGAACTATTCTTCTAAAAATCTTCACATTTAAGTATTTTTTAAATATAAATCTCCACTTTCACTTTCTGGTGATTTGCATTCTTCGCGCATATCGCCCCCTACTGGGCAGGGAGGAGTGGTTCAAGTTGGCACACCTATCATATCGCTTCAGAAGATATAGATTAAACCACTGGAGTCGTATGGATTACTTTTATGCTGCTTTTATGTGCTTTTTGGGGCTTCAAAGTTTTGGTCACCATTCACTTGCATTGTATGGACCTGCAAAGCTGAAATATTCTTCTAAAGATTTTCATTTGTGTTCTGCTGAAGAAAGAAATTCCCACACATCTGGGATGGCATGAGGGTGATGAAAGCTAAACTAAACCATTATATGCAATAATAGTTTACACACTCAATCGTTCAAGCAAACACGATCATTACCCACCGTACTCTGTATCCGGGTCAAACTCCTCGTCTTCAGTCAGATCTTCCAGTGTGACCTCCATCTGTGCAGAGAAACCCTCCTGAAAGAGCCACACGAGTGTCACCAACCGTTAGCATTATAGCAATGTGTTTACACAGGGGTCTAAACGTTCAAATGTCTCACGGTTTTACGACAGTGAACATAGTTTCACCTAGAGGTCAATAAATACATTAAGATTTGGTGCATAATGTGGGAATTTTAACTATAAACAAGCCCAAAACACAAAAGGGACTCTTATTATAAAATTACAGAGACTTCCAATGCGATGCTCTATTAGTTAATATTTGACAAATTCAGTTTTTTATAGTCTATTTATTCACCAGATGAAGGGTTTTGAAAAGAGTTTTGTAAGAAAGTGGTTATTCATTTATTGTGTAATTTTTATAAATGTTTTGGTTTTCCACAGTGAGTGCATCCACAAGCTTTTTTCTTGTTAATCCTGTCAAATAAATATAATAAATATATTAAAAAATACATTTAAAAAGGAGCACAAAACCTGTATTAATTACTAAAAAGAAGTTGATAAAAGATCTAATGCAATGGAGGATGAATATCAGTTGCCTCCGCGTCTGAGACCGTCAATCCGCGCATCTTATCACGTGGCTTGATGAGCGTGTTACCATGGAGACGTAGCGCGTGTGGAGGCTTCACGCTATTCTACGTGGCATCCACGCACAACTCACCACACGCCCCACCGAGAGCGAGAACCACATTATAGTGACCACGAGGAGGTTACCCCATGTGAATTTGGTTGCTAAGGAGACCCGGCTGGAGTCACTCAGCATGCCCTGGATTCAAACTCGCGACTCCAGGGGTGGTAGCCAGCGTCAATACTCGCTGAGATACACAGACCTGTTTTTTCATTCTTAAACAACACTTTGTTTAGTATAAACAAAATGTTCAAATATCTATGCTTATACAGACAATAAACATTTGTAAATGCAACATTATGGTGATAACTTGCACACAGTCAGTCTGGGACTCTTACGTTCGATTCCCGGCCCACACGACTCCACATGCCGAAGTGTCCTTGGGCAAGACACTGAACCCCAAGTTGTGCCCAATGCCAGGCTAGCTCCTGAGACGTTTTATGTGCGGCGAGGAATAAAGGCAAGTTGTGCTGGGTGTATTACCACATTATGGTTTTTCCAGACTGTCCTTACATTGGTGCCGAAGACCAGGAGGGAGGAGGGATGCCCGTCGCAGAGTCCTCGACACTGCCGTCCACCCAGGGGAGCATCGCTGCCATCCACGGGGGAAGGAGTTGCCGACCGCCCGGACTCGGGGAACGACTGCCGTCCACGGGGCGAGTGGGGACTGGACTCTCCGACCGCCTGGCGCAATGGAGCCGCTGCCAGGGGCGGAGGAGTGCCCTGCTGTCCCCCAGAAACACGGAGGTGTCAAGAGAAGACCGCCGTACGCGAGGGGAGGAGGGAAGCGACTCCCCGACCGCCTGGCGCAATGGAGCCGCTGCCAGGGGCGGAGGAGAATGCGGAGGGGCGTTCTGTCTGCTGGGGGTCGGTCTGACTCTGGTCCGCCTGGGGAGGAGCAGCCGCTGTCTGCCTGAGAGGGTGGAGAACCGGTGAGCGATTTTTTTCTCTCTCTGTCGCTCCGTGTTGGTCTCTTCCCTCGCCTATTTTGTTTTTGTTTTGCCCTCCTGTCTCCCCGATCCATACCGCGTCATCTGAAAATAGAGCTTGAGCACAGAGCTCTCGGTCGGCTTCCCATTTACACCATTTTTCTTAGCATGTCAGTATGTCGTTTTAATATAGGTAAAAAATATTTCATGGGGTGGACATGTGTTTTTCAGTGCAGGGGAGTCATAACATTGATAAGTAAACATTTACAATTTAACAGTCTCAAACAGATTAAAGATCATTTGGGAAGTGTCATTATAGTGTTGGCTGAAATACAGGGGCAAAATCTTGTTTTGGTTAATATTTATGCACCCAACGCTGATGATCAGAACATTTTTATAGACCTTGAGGGGAAGCTACAAGCAGCTGGGATCCTCCATGATTAAGTTTTGGGTGGAGGCTTCAATCTGTTAATGGATCCGATCCTTGATCATAGTGATGCAAAAGTGTGCAGACACTTTAGAGCAACGTTGACACCAAATCTTGGTCTTTCTGACATTTGGAAACTTCTGAATACATCTGGGCGGTATTGCAGGTTTTTTCATCATTGCATAAGATTTACTCTTTTATATATCTAAGTCACTTATTCCATCTGCCACCGATTGTTCAATTGAGAACATTTTAGTTTCAGATCATGTTTTGGTGTGTTTAGAGATGTTGCCACATATAGAGAAAAGAAAATCATATAGATGGCGCTTTAATACATCCCTTCTACAGGCCCCAGCATTTCAACAAATGTTAAAAACCAACTGGTCCTCTTGTGGCATGAGAGGCGCTTAAGACAGTTCTTAAGGGGCAGATCATACAGTATGACTCATTCGTTACAAAGATCAAAGCACAGGGATTCATGGAATCGGAGAAGAGTATTAAAAGTGCTGAAACAGAGCTGAAGTGCCGAATGTCATCCAATGGTCTTAGAGAGCTGACTCGGCTCAAATTTAGGTATAATACTATGTTGTCACAGAAGGTAGAGTATTGGTTATTTAGGGAAGGACAGACATACTTTGAGTAGGGAGACAAGGCAGGGAACGTCTTGCCAGGTAATGGTTTTCCACCATTCCTTCTGTGTTTTCTGGAGACAATATATTTACTTCTGCCACAGATATTAATAGGGCCTTTAAAGATTTCTATTATGATCTCAATAGTTCCACGTCCTCGTCGTGAATTGTATCGCCAAATTAAACTATTTACTCCACTCAAGAATACTCCGGCTTGGACCATGGGAATGTTTGTTGGGGACAATGGTTGACTCTGTGTATGTGTGTTTTGCTTTGTTCTGTATTATGTACCCAAACACCGCTAGAACTATTTTGTCATCCATTTTTCCAGATTACTTCTGCTACTACGTCTGTACATCGGTGATATCCAGCCAATCTCAATTGCTGATAGGCTGTTGCGACAACGCGTCATGCGGATATTTCGCTCGAGTTGAAAACTCGCGATTTAAACAAGCGATTTCGCGTGTTCGAGTCACGCCATTTGCTTCATAAATTTGCGTCTATTCGCATTGACGTTGTTTGTAATCATGCTGAGCGAAACGTGTTGAATGTGAACGCACCATTACACTGCGGGATCAGCGCCATACCTGTCAACGCTCCTGTTTTTCCCGGGAGTCTCCCGTATTTCACACCCATCTCCCGCCTCCCCTCGCGTTTCGTTATTTCTCCCGGGAATCTCCCGTAATTTGTATGGCCCAAAACCTCGTTATATGTGAATATGAATATCAATATATTATTCCAAGGTTGTCCAGTTGCCAGATCTTGTATGAAACGCATCCTAGTCACATTTCAACCCATTTGTGACCTCAACCTGGCAACCCACAACCCAGTTGCGCTGTTGATATCTGCGCAGGTGGTAGACGCGGGATGTTGAATCAAGCATCACTGGTAGATGGGAGGAGAAGACTCAGGTGGTGCTCCGGCAAAAATACTAAATATGCATGTAAATTGCAGAACAGCTGGACAGAAGAATTTAATGTAATATCTCGAAGCCATATCGACAATGCCCACGCCTTTTGCAAAGTGTGTCGCACTGATTTTAATATCGGGCACAGTGGGGAAAATTACTCAGCACATTATGTATTTAGCCTGCCCCTGCCATCAAGAACCCCCCGTTTACTCAATCAGTTGAGTAAAGGCAACTTAATAGGGTTTCAAGTGCATCTTCAGGTACATTAGCGGAGGTTGTAACGGTGCCTTCACTGAACCGTACGCTCCAGATGCATCGTTAGACTTGAGATGTGCAACCGTGGGTGACGAAACGTATGTATTTATTCCTTTAAAGAGAACCATTACACCCCTAATAGAGAGCAATGCAAAGGATTGTATTCATTGGATATCAGCAACAGCTTTCACCTTCCCGTTTTCCTCGTCCTCTCTCTCGTCATCGGTGACATCACCGTCCTCATCGCCCAAATACGACTCGGAGTTCAGCTCATCCACTCCGTCTTTTCCAGACTCCTTCCACAGCTGAAACGTAACCAATAAAAAGATGAAATTAAAAAGAGTTTTGTGTCTTTAAGTCCGATACGTCTGTTAGCGTTTATTCAATCTTTATTCTAGTTTTTCGCTGCTAGTGTTCGTTCATGGCGGTTGTACGGCTGTAATGAGCCATTTCCAATTTGCATATCTTAGACAGCACCACATCGTTGGGTCTCCGGCTCAAACACTCCCACGCTTCAGATCACCGTCTTCGGGGAATCCATGCTTAAACCGGGCGCTGCCATTTTAATTATTCCAATGCGACGCACCGACGCACGTTATGCAAATCGACGCATTTCTGTAATCGATGACGTCGATGAATCGTCCCAGGCCTAGTGGACGGTGGACGCCATTGCACTCTAATCCAACTGTCTCTGACTCGTAAGAGCAAGCCGTAAATCACGGTTCACAACAGGGATGTACGCAAAAGCCTATTGGCCATTTAAAAAGAGGGGAGAAGCCCTTTTCTTAAACTTCTTAACATGAATCTTGAGACAACTTTAAAAAGCAGTACAAGGTATTTTAAAATAATGAATTCCATGACATGAACAAGCGTCATCATTAGTAGCAGTCGTACACATGTGCTCCTTATATCTGACAGCGTTTACCTGCTCGACTCTTTGCTTATGCTCCGTCGACCGCATGTGCTCCACAAACTCTCTGGGCGTTTTGAACTCGCGCTTACAGACAGTACAGCTGGTGCTGGATGAGTGACAACAGCGCTGTACAAACACAGGAGAGAGAACATACTTATGTACATTTATGGTGCTTTTTTTTGCATTTTGCAGCTTGACAGCCCCCTGGTCACAGTATGCTTTCACTGTGTGGAAAAGAGCAGCATGAACATTTGGCTAAACCTCTCCTTTTGTGTTCCACAGAAGAAAGACAGTCATACAGGTTTGGAATGGCATGAGGGTGAAACGAATGTGTTGTTCACCTTGTGCTCCTTGGTTCGGCGATGGTCCATGACGTTGGAGGTGAAGTGAGTTTGGCAGGTGGAGCACCATCTCTGCAGGCCTGGCCTCTTCTCTCTGGAGGAGCATGGACAGGTTTGGCACAGTTAATCAATAGCACTCAATAGGGAGGTACTGCACAGCTGCACATGTTTAACCCTTAAGCTCAATCGACAGCATTTGTGGTATGTTGAATGACACCAGGAATACTAGAGGGTGAAATGAGGTCCCGGGTCATCTCAGAAACTCTCACCCATCTTTACGAGCTCCTTGCAGAGACTCTTGGACTCGTGGCAGCAGCGTGACGAGACATGCGTTACTCATGTGCTGGATCTCCATCATCTTCTGCTGGTGCGTCAGTCCATTCATATGGCTCTGGAAATTCTGCACATACAAGAACATTGATAATATGGAGCGTTCGATCAAATGAGGGTTAATAACTGGACAAAATGCAGTTTTTTGCTGCTGACAGGACACATGAGCTCACGCGGCGTTTGAGGAACATACTTGCTGGTTATGGCATGTGATGTTGCATATGTAGCAGATGAATTTGCCGGCGGTCTCTCCTCCGCCATCTTTAACCTCCTCCTGAACCCTGGCTATGAGGGGAGTGGCTGTGGTCTCCTTCATTTCAGTGACTGTATCAGAGTCTGTGATGTCATCAGTGATGTCATCAGTGATGTCACTGTTCTCATGCTCTGTGCCTTGAACGGACGCTTCTGTACTTTCATCCTGCTAACGTAAAAACAGAGGCAATTATTTAATCAGGCTGATCAAGCCCGAGAGGGATAAAGGCGACCGGAGGCGGCAGTTAGAGAGAGAGAGAGAGAGAGAACTACAGGCAGCTGCCCTGTATGTGTTTGGCTTTTTGTTTAAGTTACTCGCCACCTACTTTCCTTTGAACTTTTTTACACTGGTGCCGAAATCCGGGAAGGAGGAGGGATGTGCCGTAATAGAGTCCTCGCCACAACTTTCCACCGAAATCGGAGCAGGGGGTCACAGAGGAGCCCAGCCGCCTTAAAGCGGAGGAATGGCCGCCAATCGCTAGGGGAGGAGGGCCGCCTGGAGTGGTCAGGGCCGCTGCCAGGGGCGGAGGAGACCCCTACACATGGCTGACGTCCACTAGAGTGTAGAGGAGTGGCCGAAGACCAAGCTGAGAACGTTTCTTTTCTCTCTATCCGCTCTCTATCCCGCTGTTGCTCCGTGTTGGCCTTTCCCGCTCTTTTTAAATATTAGTATTGTGTGTTTTAGATTGGTATCATCACCATTATGGCGTACAAGTACCGCGATTATTGTTGTTGTGTTTCCCTCCCCGATCTAGAGAGGTAACTCAAAAATTTAAGTAATTACGCATTCAAACATTCATTTTCGTCCAAACACATTTTTTCTTTCCCCAATTCGGAACGCCCAATTCCCAATGTGCACTAAGTCCTCATGGTGGCGTAGTGACAATCCGGGTGGCGGAGGACGAATCCCAGTTGCGTCTGAGACCGTCAATCCGCGCATCTTATCACGTGACTTGTTGAGCGTGTTACCACGGAGACTTCACGCTATTCTCCGCGACATCCACGCACAACTCACCACACACCCCACCGAGAGCGAGAACCACATTATAGCGATCACGAGGAGGTTACCCCATGTGACTCTACCCTCCCTAGCAACCGGGCCAATTTGGTTGCTTAGGAGACCTGGCTGGAGTCACTCAGCACGCCCTGGATTCAAACTCACGACTCCAGGTGCGATAGTCAGCGTCAATACTCTGAGTTTTAAGCGAAGCATGCGCTACGTCTCCATGGTAACGCGCTCAAGTCACGTGATAAGATGCGTGGATTGACGGTCTCAGACGCGGAGGCAACTGAGATTTGTCCTCCGCCACCCGGATTGAGGCGAGTCACTACACCACCACGAGGACTTGGAGGGCATTGGGAATTGGGGAGAAAATTCCCCACTAAAAATAGAAAACAAATGTATGTAGAGGCAATGGTACCAACCTTGGCCACTCGACTTTGTTCATCTGCCTCAGTGGCCACTGGCCCGTCCACACTTCCTGCTTCCTGCAGCGCACACTCTGAAACACATCAGACATTCCCGAATGAAACATACCAGTTCACTGAATTTACAGGAACATCATTGTGAAGTGCATTAAAGGATTATTGCATTTATTTGATATTTCTATTTGTATTACGGTAAGGTTCATTTATAAAAACGACAGCATTTGTGGTATAATGTTGAAATTAATTTCACTCGTCCCTCTTTTTCTTTTCTTTTAATTTTCTCCCAATTTGACATGCCCAATTCCCAATGCGCCACCGAGTGGCAATAAATGTGCACCTCATTCTATCCACGTTGATTCGCTGAAAAGAATCGGTTCATAAGAGTCATTTTCAACTACACTGGATGTGCCATCTCTACTGGTCCGCTGAAAAGAATCGGTTCATACGAGTCATTTTCGGCTACACTGAATTAGCCAACTCTACTGATTCGCTCAAAACAATCGGTTCATACGAGTCATTTTCGACTACACTGGATGTACATCTCTACTGATTCGATGAAAAGAATCGGTTCATACGAGTCATTTTCGGCTACACTGAATTAGCCAACTCTACTGATTCGCTCAAAACAATCGGTTCATACGAGTCATTTTTCGACTACACTGGATGTGCCGTCTCTACTGATTCGCCGAAAAGAATCGGTTCATACGAGTCATTTTTCGACTACACTGGACGTGCCGTCTCTTCTGATTCGCCGAAAAGAATCGGTTCATACGAGTCATTTTTCGACTACACTGGATTCGCCGAAAAGAATCAGATCACACGAGTCATTTTTCGACTACACTGGATGTGCCGTCTCTACTGATTTGCCGAAAAGAAACGGTTCATACGAGTCATTTTCGACTACACTGGACGTGCCGTCTCTACTGATTCGCCGAAAAGAAACGGTTCATACGAGTCATTTTCGGCAAATGAGCTTCGTCCTCCGCCACCCGGGTTGAAGCGAGTCACTATGCCACCACAAGGACTTGGGAAATGGGCGTTCCAAATTGGGGAGAACAAAAGAAAAAAATTATTTTGACTGGTCGAAATACATTTTTGATGCTGTCGATTGAGCTTCACTTGTATTGAACCCGGAACATTTCTTGCATTTCATTTCATGCATTTCATGTAACATGATAATGACATTGAACACAGACTCAACGGTTCAAATGTTCTGTACCTGCAGGATCTGGACTCTTAGATTCACTGATTTGAGTCGATTCGGTCTCAACAAGCTTCTCTGACCTGCGGAGAGACAGTGAACACATAATAAATCCATCATCTGTGACATCATCAGTCCTGATGTAACCGGCACTCAGGTGTGATGTCACAGATTCGTACCCGTCCGTTTTGTGTTTTTTAGCTGCCGATTCATCGAGCGGCTCTGAAGATGATTGACAGCCCGGATCTGCAACACCTGCAGCTTCATCTGCTGCTATGATACAAGCAGAATTCAGACACTCATTACATGAAAGTGTTAAAACTCAAAGACACTTGGCACAACAGCTCGTGATGAGTTGAGATGTTTAGTGAAGCTTCATCAGAACGTACCTCTGCTTCTGCTCGCTTCTGACTTCTGCTCGTTCTCCCTTTTCCTGTCTGGCTGATGTGACTGAAAGTCCTGCACAAATTGAGTTAGCAGGCCAGTGAATTTCACCAACATGTAACTAATTAAAGGCATATATTGGCCAAGACCCAAATCTGATCCGATGTTTATGACTTAGGTTTATCACTCTTGGAAGGGTAAACACACAGACATACATTGCTGTAGTAGCGTTGGTGTGGGGTGAAATGTCGCGGGAATCCCATGTGTGGAGTTTTGATGGCCACTCCCATTGGAACAGGCCCGAGCAGAGACGTTCTGGATCCTGGAGCGAAGAACTGAGGGAACTGCTGTCCGCCCATAGCAAACCCTCGCATGCTGCCGGCTGCAGAGAGAGATTTGAGCGACGGAACATCACCATTTCATGCAAGTATATGACTATAATTCACCAGGATGGTTACAGGACAGAACGAGTGAATCGGACGAAAGAGGACGTTCAGCTCAACTGTATTAAATATATTAAATATGACATGATAAAGAGAGGAGGCCTCCGGGAAGACCCAGGATTAGGTGGAGAGATTACATCTCCACACTGGCCTGGGAACGCCTCGGGGTCCCCCAGTCAGAGCTGGTTAATGTGGCTCAGAATAGGGAAGTTTGGGGCCCCCTGCTGGAGCTGCTGACCCCACGACCCGACTTCGGATAAGCGGTTGAAGATGGATGGATGGATGCTAAACACGTGTGACTTTGCTCACCCTGCATCTGTTGCATAAGCAGCGCCCCCTGCAGCATGGGATTGGGTCCGATGATGCTTTGAGTGGCCGAGCAGAGGTTTACCATGCGGGAAGGAGGGGGTGCAGGGGCGGGCACAGCTATAGGCCTGAAACACAAAAATTGGTGGAAGCCTGTTACTTAAATGTTTCAATATTTACAGTGTTTGTTTAGGTTCAGATATTACTGTATGATTGCCCCTTGACATATTTACACATTTATTACACATTTAGTTAATGTTTGTTTATATGCATCACTTATATGCATATAAACAACCTCCAGCTGTTACATTAATGTCTTCTAAAGCTCTATGATCACTTTTGGTGCAAAAAAG
The DNA here is from genome assembly GCF_025860055.1 of Xyrauchen texanus. NCBI lineage: Eukaryota > Metazoa > Chordata > Actinopteri > Cypriniformes > Catostomidae > Xyrauchen > Xyrauchen texanus. Next base: position 2,002,618 of record NC_068279.1, on the reverse strand, counting down.
AAACTTTTTTTTTACTCTAGCAGCAAGCAAGTTAGCACGTTAGCATGTGAGACACGTGATCACAGCCGGAAGATCTGCGCTGTTTACAAGTGAGGAGGAGGAACACGTTTTGGTTTAGATCTGTATTTATCGGTTTGTTTACTCACAATGGTGCGTTTGTGTGCTCATCCTGGATGTCTCAACCGAGTGGAGAATGTGAGATTATGTCTGTATCCATGGCAACGGTAATACGTCACACCGCGTGATCTCCACCCTCTCGTGAAGCTTACCGGAAGCGTTGCATTATAGTTAAAAAGTACATAAATATTGATATTTTTCACACCAAAAGTGATCATGTCGCTTTAGAAGACACTCATTTAACCGCTGGAGTCGTATGGATGACGTTTAAGCTGACTGTCTGTGATTTTTGGAGCTTCAAATGTCTGATCACCATCCACTTGCATTATAAGGACCTTCTGAGATGAGATATTTTACTACTTTTCTTCAAACGTGTTCAGGTGAAGAAAGAAAGTCACACACACCTGGGATATCATGAGGGTGAGTAAACGAACCATCCCTTTAATTATACAGGGGACCTTCTAACCATGTACATATACGTTTTACTAATTATATTTCATTCGTTTTTGTATCATTTTGGTCACATTTTAGCTTTTTAAAAATTAATAAATCCATGTATGTATAAATAAATATGATATTGTGTGTATATATATATTTTTGCATGTTTACTGTAAAATGCATAGCTTGTACATGTACATGTTACAGGTTTTTACATCGATTTGTTGAACACGTGCTAAAAACGAGTACTGTCTCTTTAAGAAAACCGGCGGTTTGAAAAGAGCATCAGTAAATGAGTGCATATTAACGAGAGAGGACTCGAATGGCTTTATCACATCAATTATCTCATTTAAATCACAAATAACCATAGTTATAATATCAAAGGACACTTTAGTGACCTAATCAAATGAGTGCTTATTGAATTGAGGAAGCATTGTGTGTAATAGAGTATGCATCAATGTTCAGTGAACAGACTGTCCCATACAATCCATCATAACATCTCACCGTGCAGTCTGATGGTGATGTGTGATGTGATGAGTGGGTGGAGGTTGTGGTGGTTGTGGTGGTGGTGGAGGAGGTGTCTGCTGCTGAAAGAGCTGCTGCAGTTGTCGCAGGTGCTGATGAAACTGCTGCTGCTGCTGCTGCTGCTGGTGCTGATGAGGGTTAAACATCCTGATGTCTGACTTGTCAATCAATCGCCGCTGTTGTCTTAAAGATTCACCACACTACAGCCTGAGATACTAAACAGAAAGGGAGAGAGATGCGTTACCCAGAATCACCCCATATCAGCCCTGTTATTAAACGGATAGCTTACAGAAACATCAGAATTCTGTCATTATTTACTCACCCTCATGTCGTGTTAAACCTGTAGGGCTTACTTTCTTCTGTGGAGCACAAAAGTAGTAGTTAGTCAGAATGTTTAGTAAAAAAAATAAATTTAGGGCTGAACGATTAAACGCTGTGATGTGCTTTCTGTATGCGCGCAGCTATTTTGTCTGTAGCGTGAAGTGCTTTTTTTAAAGGGACAGTTCGCCCACTACTTTAAAATCCTCTCATCATTTACTCACCCCCATGCCATCACAGATGTGTGTGACTTTCTTTCTTCAGCAAACACAAATTAAGATTTTTAGAGGAATATTTCAGCTCTGTAGGTTCTTACAATGCATGTGAATGGTGACCAGAACTTTGAAGCACCAAAAAGCACATAAAGGCAGCATAAAAGTAATCCATACGACTCCAGTGCTTGTCTTCTGAAGTGATATGATAGGTGTGAGTGAGAAACGTCAATATTTAAGTAATTTTGACGATAAATCTCCACTTTCACTTTCACATTCTTCTTTTGTTTTTGGTGATTTGCATTCTTCGTGCAGATCACCACCTACTGGGCGAGTTTGAAGTAGCCACACCTATCATAAGAAAGAAAGCCATACACATCTGGTAGGGCATGAGAGTGAGTAAATGATGAGAGAATTATAATTTTGGGGTGAACTGTCCCTTTAAATACATGTAAACGGGGTCAGTGCATTACACACGTGTTGCCAGGGCATTAAAACTAAAAGCTTGATGGTTTAAACGAACTGCAAAACAATGCCCTGAACAAGTTAAGACATTATCAAAGAATTTACTATTGAATAATATAGGAAATCATTATTAAATAGTTGAAATCCAGTAATTCAAGTTTACTGGGTTTCAAAATATGTAATATGTAAGTTTACTAATTGTAAACAGTGAATAAATGCAATGTGATTTTTCCTCCATTTTATTTATTTTGATTCTTTTTAAGAGGACTCAAGTGTGAATGCCCTTTCTAGAACAGTATTTCCCGTCCAGGATGGGCAAAACATGGTTTAATTTTGGTCAAATCTGATTTTTGTCGAATTTGTTCAGCCCTACTAATGCTTTCATGAGGAATTTAAAAATGTTTTGTTTTTTTTTATAGCATTTTATGCAAAAATTACTTTAAAAAAGTAAAAGCTATTTAAATAATAATAATAATAATAATAAAAAAAAAGGTTTTCTAGGATTTCAAGGTAGTTTGAGTCACAAATATCAAAAAGATTTCTCAGGGTTACTCCATTTGACATGAAAAAATAAATTAAAATAGCCTTTTCATAAAAAACATTAAAATGTGTTATTTTAAAAAATCATGACACAGATTTAAAGGCATCCTTTTTAAGTCCCGCATGTTGGTTAAACCACCTGACTTTATTTAAAATAACGTTTCAAATATGAATTTTTTAAATGTTCTCGATTAATTTGAATTTACGTTTTTGACACAATTTTATCTTCTTTAAATCGTTGAATTGAGGTTTTGCATAAAATATTAGCAGACGCTGTGGTTGAATACATTGTCAATCCACTCATTTCTGAATATAAAAGAGAAAAACAAATGTTCACAGCATTTGGCCTCAATCTGATAAACTGAACGTGTGGAAATATGCACGACTGCACGTTCCAACGCAACATCAGTACGATCGTACAGTGTAATTGTAGGTAGACTTCGTCCATCATGCAAATCAGCAAAATTTAAATAAAGTAACATGAAGCTATCATTTTGACAAACAGAGGTATCGTTTAATTTTGCTGCTCTGCTCAGTGTGCACCGTTAGAGGGCGCCGCGTGCTCGCAGCACTGACTAACGTCGATATTTTAAACGGAGCTTTTTGCTACTTGCGTTTTCAACAACCCTGAATTGTTTCTGATATCTAGACTCTATCTGCAGTAGGGCTAGGCGATTAATAGAATTTTATTTTCGATTACGATTTTGGCTTCCTTTATTACAGTTCAAATATTAAGGATAATCAACTATTAAACTGGCATTTCTCTGTGCGGTCAGTAGCGAGTTTGAGTTGTGTGATGTGACCGGGGAAGAGACTGAATCTTCTCCAGGCGGATGCACACTCTGGCGTAGGGCTGGGCGACATGGGCAAAATTGTTATCACGATAATCTTTTTCGTAGTTCGATATCGATATTTATCACAATATGTATTTTATTTTTTTTAATAAATTCTAAACAGTCAAAATAGTGTCTACAAAACTGCACAGGGGGTCCAGAGACGGCCAAAGCAGCGGGGTCTGCGGGATCTTTTACCAATTTTACCATCTTTTGCCGTTTATCAATTGAAAATGAATGTTAAAAGATCATCGGTTAGTTCTGAAGCAGAGTTACAGCAGTCCAGTATTTGTTGGAAATATTTGTACATTAAAATGAAATATTTTGAATATTTTTTTAGATTGGAATGATGCTGAATGTGGGCTCAGGGGTGTCCCGAGAGAACATTTAGAAAACTTTTGTATATTTTCATTAAAGTGAGAGAGTAGTCGACCAATCTAGTCATTTTAGTCTTTCCTTTTCCATTCCAGACATCTAATTAATTTTCACAAAATTCGAACAGAACTCGATTTTATTCGATTTGTTTATTAATAAAGGCTCGTAACATGCTGATTAATAAAGATACATTTAGAAGGGAAAAACATTTTGGTCTAAAAGGTGCTTTGAAACCACGTTAACTCATGCGGCGCTTCGTGTCTACGCACATGCAGGGAAAAGAGGCGACGCGTGCGGAGCGGGACGGGGCAGAAATGATGCATGTTTGGTGCTAGAGAACAATATTCAAGATTACCGCGCAGAAAGATCAGAGCTGTCGTCCACATCACTGTTGTTCTGTTGCGCTCTTCACTAGAGACGATGAGAGGGCGCAACCGTTGTCATGAAGTCTTGCGGTGCGGATGGAATCAATCCGGTGTCCGATGTAGCCGATTAGGTTAGCAAGACAGCTAGCATTAGCAAGTTCATCCAGTCTGACCCTACGTTACCACTGGCGCGTTGTGAGCGAAGCTGAGAGCGTTTTCAATACATTCCTATGAAAGCCAAGCGTCACGCTCGCAAGGTGGATCGTAGGATTGGCAGCGGTAGCTCTCTCCTAGCGCTGTGAGCGCCTTTGAGCGGATTTCGTCCGCCCCAGTGGAAAACGCAGCCCGAGAAAGCCGAACTGCTTGTGTTTTAGCGACACGCAGTAAATATAGAAAATTCCTCAAAAGCTTAACGTGGATATATATCGATAACGTTTTATCGCCCAGCCCTACTCTGGCATGGGTATGCTCGTCACTCGCGCACGTTTGCTGCAGCTAGATTATAACGTGACTGCTCACGACGTAGTGAATCATAATATATGTGTCACATTCACTGTGTATCTTATCATGAAGAAAATCGGCGATGCAGCTCTATTAAGAGGAGAAAGTTTGGGGGTCTGTGTATCTCAGCGAGTATTGACGCTGGCTAACACCCCTGGAGTCGCGAGTTTGAATCCAGGGTGTGCTGAGTGACTCCAGCCAGGTCTCCTAAGCAACCAAATTGGCCCGGTTGCTAGGGAGGGTAGAGTCACATGGGGTAACCTCCTCGTGGTCACTATAATGTGGTTCTCGCTCTCGGTGGGGCGCGTGGTGAGTTGTGCGTGGATGCCGCGGAGAATAGCGTGAAGCCTCCACATGCACTACGTCTCCATGGTAACACGCTCAACAAGCCACGTGATCAGATGCGTGGATTGACGGTCTCAGACGCGGAGGCAACTGAGATTTGTCCTACCGCCACCCAGATTGAGGCGAGTCACTACGCCACCACGAGGACTTATTAGAAAGTTAATATTCTTATTCTGCTGTTGAAAGTAATCAATTGTAAAATAATTTACTGTTATTTTATTTTTTATATACACATTTAATTTTTTACATCTACATTGGCTTTGAGGTATTTTTCTTATTTTATACGATTATTTCCGAACATCAGATTTAGTTTATTAATTTATTTTACCTTTACGCTGTTGACAACACGGTTGCGCATTTTTTATGCATTTCTGTTCTATAACGAGAGGAACACGTTACTTGAATCATGCCGGAGGTACTTTTTTGAAAAATACCTTTAAATGTAGGAAAATCGAATCGTAAATCGTCCTCAAGTTTTGCCCTATCACCCAGGGCCTCGTTTCCCAATAACAATTGATCTTAGCGGTTAACAGCGTTTTCTACGAGCGCTTTTACAAATGTTTGTTATTTTTTATGCGCTGCTTTTCCCAAAACTACTCTTTACATTAACGTGCGAGGACGCGCTTTAAGTGCTACTGAAAAGTCGCTGTCCATAAACGTGAAGTGCTGAAATGTGACCGTATAATGCCGCTCGTCATTGCAACTTCGTTATATTTGTTGCGTAACTTTAAAAACGTTTGTAATTTGCCTCGCTGTAAATATTAATAAAAAAATGACTTTGTTTACTTATTTATCAGAAATTAATTTATCAGTTCATCCAATATTGACTTAATCATTTTCTGCATTTATAATTATTATTAGTAGCCATTCCTGTGAAAAAATAAATAAAATAAAACATATGTATACTGATATTAAAAGAGCATAAAGTAGCTATAGGACTTTATATTGTATTAGGTGTAATTTCGTGTTTGTCCTGCAGGTATCAGCGTATGTCTGTGTGATTATGATGCTCTTAGCGCTGTAAATCTAAAATTAGATTTAACCCGATTCTTAATAAAAACATCATCTTAGTCTAACAACATCAACCTTCAATATTTACAGTTAACTAGACAAATGAGATTACAGCATCTGAGATTTTAGTTTCAATAAAATCCAGAAGAAATAAACAAAAACACTTAGACTATCAGGCAGTGTTACAAACCCTTGCTGCCTATCTAGACAGCAGCATTTATAATGCACACTAGGTATATGTGGCAGTTTTTCTAGTGCACACTTGGCATGTACAGCAGTTTTTCTAGAGCACACTAGGTCCGTGCGGCGGCTTTTCTAGTGCACACTAGGCATGTGTGGCAGCCTCTCTAGTGCACACTAGGCACATGCGGCAGCCTCTCTAGGGCACGCTAGGCACGTCCGGCAGCCTCTCTAGTGCACACTAGGCACGTGCGGCAGCCTCTCTAGTGCACACTAGGCACGTGCGGCAGCCTCTCTAGCGCACACTAGGCACGTGCGGCAGCCTCTCTAGCGCAAACTAGGCACGTGTGGCAGCCTCTCTAGTGCACACTAGGCACGTGCGGCAGCATCTCTAGTGCACATTAGGCACATGCACACTAGGCACGTGCGGCAGCCTCTCTAGTGCACACTAGGCACGTGCGGCAGCCTCTCTAGCGCACACTAGGCACGTGCGGCAGCCTCTCTAGCGCAAACTAGGCACGTGTGGCAGCCTCTCTAGTGCACACTAGGCACGTGCGGCAGCATCTCTAGTGCACATTAGGCACATGCACACTAGGCACGTGCGGCAGCATATCCAGTGCACACTAGGCACGTGCGGCAGCATCTCCAGTGCACACTAGGCACCTGCGGCAGCCTCTCTAATGCACACTAGGCACCTGCAGCAGCCTCTCTAGTGCACACTAGGCACCTGCAGCAGCCTCTCTAGTGCACACTAGGCACCTGCAGCAGCCTCTCTAATGCACACTAGGAACCTGCAGAAGCCTCTCTAGTGCACACTAGGCACCTGCAGCAGCCTCTCTAATGCACACTAGGCACCTGCAGCAGCCTCTCTAATGCACACTAGGAACCTGCAGCAGCCTCTCTAATGCACACTAGGCACCTGCAGCAGCCTCTTTAGTGCACACTAGGAACCTGCAGCAGCCTCTCTAATGCACACTAGGAACCTGCAGCAGCCTCTCTAATGCACACTAGGCACCTGCAGCAGCCTCTTTAGTGCACACTAGGCACGTGCAGCAGCCTCTCTAGTGCCCACTAGGCACGTGCAGCAGGCTCTCTAGTGCACACTTGGCACGTGCAGCAGCCTCTCTAGTGCACACTAGGCACGTGCAGCAGCCTCTCTAGTGCACACTAGGCACGTGCAGCAGCCTCTCTAGTGCACACTAGGCACGTGCAGCAGGCTCTCTAGTGCACACTTGGCACGTGCAGCAGCCTCTCTAGTGCACACTAGGCACGTGCAGCAGCCTCTCTAGTGCACACTAGGCACGTACAAAACCAGCATCTCTAATGCACACTAGGCACGTACAGCAGCATTATTGGGCTCAAAGGATAGAAACAGAGACTGTTTTACGTATCAAATGCTACTGCGAGTGTCTTTAATTCGCAGAAATACTGTCTAGGTAGGCAGCTCACTAGATTTTAATACTCCGCCATAATCCCTATCTTTGAGCTATGTGCTAACTGCTAGCTGTCATAATGCACGACAACTCACGCGAGCTTCTCTCGTTATATTCAGATTTTACACTCTGTTGTGGATTTCCATGTGGAATAAACTATACTTACGATCTCTGCAGTCAGGATAGTGAGTTTAGAAGAGGTGAAATGATCGACAGTCCCATTAGCGTATGTGTGTGTCTGTGTGTGTTTGTGCTAACACTTCTCACCACGGCGGTGACGTCAGAGCGTCGTGGAGCGACACCTACAGCGCTGGAGGAGCAACTGCACAATCTGTGCACCATGAACGCTAAACCATCTGTGCGCACGGTGTAACAGGCATAACATGCTTGTAAGCATAAGGACTATAAAGTAAACCGCTGTTTATTTTGTATTCTATTTTTATTTAGCTTTTTTAACGCCCTGAATATTGTGTATTAATGTGTATATTATGTTGGGCAACATTGTGTACCAGTATTTCAAGTGGTGCTGTGGTCTAAATATTCCACTAACATCTCTTCCTTAAAACTTAAAGTATCAATTTAAATTTCTTTGATGTTGTGTCTATTGTATACTGAATATCTACAAAGCTGCAATGTTGTGAAGCATGCACTGCCACATTTCAAACGTACTGAAGTTGGCAAACACCAACAGAGGTAGAACACTGATCCAACAAATCCCAAAAATAAGCTGAAGTGTGTAACTTTTTCGATATTGAAATATTTTGCCCTATCTAGCATACGCTACATGCAGAGGCAACATAAGAAAACAAATCGTAGGTTAATTTTATTCCAACTGTAAACACTGTTTTTCTGTGGCACTTTAAACATTCCTCTGTTTGTTTTCAGCGACCTGGACGTGCCTAGTGTGCACTAGAAATGCTGCTGCACGTGCCTAGTGTGCACTAGAAATGCTGCTGCACGTGCCTAGTGTGCACTAGAAATGCTGCTGCACGTGCCTAGTGTGCACTAGAAATGCTGCTGCATGTGCCTAGTGTGCACTAGGGAGGCTGCTGCATGTGCCTAGTGTGCACTAGAGATGCTGCTGCATGTGCCTAGTGTGTACTAGAAAAGCTGCCACACGTACCTAGTGTGCACTAGAGAGGCTGCTGCACATGCCTAGTGTGCACTAGAGATGCTGCTGTATGTGCCTAGTGTCGTGCCAAGTGTGTACTAGAAAAGATACCACACGTACCTAGTGTGCACTACAGATGCTGATGGATGGATGGATGGATGGATGCATGGATGGATGCATGGATGGATGGATGCATGGATGGATGCATGGATGGATGGATGGATGGATGGATGGATGCATGGATGGATGGATGGATGGATGCATGGATGGATGGATGCATGCATGGATGGATGGATGGATGGATGCATGGATGGATGGATGCATGGATGGATGGATGCATGCATGGATGGATGGATGGATGGATGCATGGATGGATGCATGGATGGATGGATGGATGCATGGATGGATGGATGGATGGATGGATGGATGGATGGATAGATAGATAGATAGATAGATAGATAGATAGATAGATAGATAGATAGATAGATAGATAGATGGACGGATGGACGGATAGATAGATAGATAGATAGATAGATAGATAGATAGATAGATAGATAGATAGATAGACGGACGGACGGACGGACGGACGGACGGACGGACGGACGGACGGACAGATAGATAGATAGATAGACAGATAGACAGATAGACAGATAGACAGATAGACAGATAGACAGATAGATAGATAGATAGATAGATAGATAGATAGATAGACAGATAGACAGATAGATAGATAGATAGATAGATAGATAGATAGACAGATAGACAGATAGACAGATAGACAGACAGACAGACAGATAGATAGATAGATAGATAGATAGATAGATAGATAGATAGATAGACAGATAGACAGATAGACAGATAGATAGATAGATAGATAGATAGATAGATGGATGGACGGATGGATAGATGCGCACATGCATTTCAGCACCATGGAAAGCTCAAACATCTTTTAAAATAAATATCTCAGTATGATGAAGAAAAGTCATCTTTCTAGAAAATGGGAGGGTCTTGCTGTTTTTATTCATTTAATCATTTCATTTGTGTTCTGCAGTTTTGTCTGGAGATGCTAATATTTTAATTGTATTATATTTGTTTTAGTGTGTGCACTACTGATTACAGTATGATATATATATATATATATATATATATATATATATATATATTATATAGGTTTTATTTCTCATTCTAACACACATTGAGTTTAAAAAGTGCGCTCACTAGTGACACATAAGCGACGGTGCATTCGTGTGTGTTTTCAGTAAAGCAGCTCATCGTCTCAGAGGGACCGCAGAGAGAGAGAGAGAGAGACAGAGAGACAGAGAGAGACGGAGAGAGAGAGAGAGAGAGAGACGGAGAGAGAGAGAGAGAGACACACACACAGGCAGCGCTCCAGAATAATTGATAAATGCCGCTGAAATAAACCATCAAGCAGCCGCTGAAACGCCCTGATATTAGTGACAGGGTGACCGGGAGGTTTCCGTCTTTTCCTCGGTGACAGAGCTCGAGCAGGTGCCGGTAGTGAAGATGGGGAACCGGGGGATGGAGGATCTGATTCCTCTGGTGAACCGAATGCAAGACGCGTTCTCCGCCATCGGACAGAACTCCAATCTGGACCTGCCGCAGATCGCGGTGGTGGGCGGACAGAGCGCCGGGAAGAGCTCCGTGCTCGAGAACTTCGTGGGGAGGTAAGTCATCGATTGCCAATGTGCCAATGTGCATGTATCAAATTACATAAATGATGTATAGCCTATAAAATGACATAAAACGCATTAAATATTCTGGCATATTCATGATTTAACATCCTAATGCACCATTATCCTGACGTCATACCACAATAACAATTCTCCATCATGCCTCAATGATATTTTAAGGTCATTCTGAGGATCCTAAAGATGATCTTTAAATGCTATTGAGTGGTGATGGAGGGTCATACTCCAAAATCAGCAGTTTTTGCATCCTACATTTAAATCTTGTTAAGTAATCCCACATGAGCAGTCATTAATAGTGACTTCATCAAACTGTGATCTAGCTGTTTTCCTCCTCTTGTAATGATGCCAGCTGACATTAACATGTAGATACTGTGACCTTCACCAGTTGTGTGCATGAAGAAGGAAGAGTGATGGACGTTGTGATGTGCCCCAGACACAAAACTGTGGAAAAACCCCATAGACTTACACTGAAGGAGGGACAGAACAGAAATCACAGAGACTTGAGGGTGCAAGAATCAGAACTCAGAACGCTCTAGCATCGCGGTGGCTTGTTTTCCGTGATATTTTATTTTCAATAACATGAAGATGGGACTGGTGTTGTCAGTCCCTCCTTCAGTGTAAGTCTATGGGGGTGTTTTTCAGGTGAAAATGGTAAGTGTGACCTCTTAGTAAAGTTACGACACTTCTCCTCAACAACATACGTGATTTGAGGGATCATTCGGATCATTTCTTTTCCAACTTTTTCCTTCTGGCAAAATTATCTTCCACACTATTATGTGAGACAGCGATTGTCCTGCAAATGTAGAACAAGTGAACATTTGGGAGAACTTCAGGAAGCTTTGCATTGTTTCATTTACATGTTGTAACGTTTCAACGTATACCTACAGTCTTATCAATGATAAACCATTTTCTGTTTTTAATTCATTTGAGTGATTTTTAGTAAATATGGTTCAAAAATAACTGTTTATTTACCTTTGATTGTATTGTATCGTATCGGTAACTGGTACTGATAGCAGTATGTCCAATTTCTGATATTATGTGTATGCACAGTATATGTGTTAAATTACATATGTATATGTGTATTCATGGGTAGTTGCCATGGTGTTGCTATACAGTTACTAGTTGATTCTGGGTGGTTGCCAGGGTGTTACTATACAGGGTGTTTTGGGTTTTTGTCAGGTCATTGCTATGAATTGCTAGGTTGTTCTGGGTGGTTGCCAGGGTGTTGCTGTACAGTTGCTAGGGTTTTCTGTGTGGTCGCCAGGGCATTATTATACTGTTGCAAAGGTGTTTTGAGTGGTTGCTATACAGTTACTAAGTGATTCTAAGTGGTTACCAGAGCTTTGCTATACAGTTGTTATGGTGTTTTGGATAGTTGCCAAGGTGTTTCTATACAGTTGCTAGGGTTTTATGGGTGGTTGCCATAGTGTTGCTACACAGATGCTAGAGTGTTCTGGGTTACCACAGCATTGATATAGAGTTGCTAGGGTGTTCTGGGTGGTTGCCAGGGCATTGCTAGACAGCATGATCTGGCTGGTTGCCAGAGTGTTGTTGCATAGATGCTAGAGTGTTCTGAGTTGCCAGGGCATTGATATACAGTTGCTAAGGTGTTTTGAGTGGTTGCCAGTGCATTGCTATGCAGTTGCTAGGGTATTCTACGTGGTCGACGGGGTATTGCTATACTGTTGCAAAGGTGTTTTGAGTGGTTGCTAAACAGTTACTAAGTGATTCTGGGTGGTTGCCAGAGCTTTGGTATACAGTTGCTTTGGTGTTTTGGGTGGTTGCCAAGGTGTTTCTATACACTTGCAAGGGTTTTATGGCTGGTTGCCATAGTGTTGCTACACAGATGCTAGACTATTCTGGGTTACCACAGCATTGATATAGAGTTGCTAGGATGTTCTGGGTGGTTGCCAGAGTGTTGCTGCTCAGATGCTAGAGTATTCTGGGTTGCCAGGGCATTGATATACAGTTGCTAAGGTGTTCTGTGTGGTTGCCAGTGCGTTGCTATGCAGGGTGTTTTGGTTGGTTGCCAGTGCATTGCTATGCAGTTGCTAGTGTGTTCTAGGTGGTTGCCAGGAAGTTGCTGTACAGTTGCTAGGGTGTTCAATGTGGTTGCCAGGGCATTGCCATACAGTTGCTAGGGTGTCGCCAGGGCATTACTATACTGTTGCAAATGTGTTTTTGGTGGTTTCTATACAGTTACTAAGTGATTCTGGGTGGTTGCAAGAGCTTTGCTATACAGTAGCATTGGTGTTTTGGGTGGTTGCCAAGGTGTTTCTATACAGTTGTTATTGTTTTATGGGTGGTTGCCATAGTGTTGCTACACAGATTCTAGAGTGTTCTGGGTTACCACAGCATTGATATAGAGTTGCTAGGGTGTTCTGGGTGGTTGCCAAGGCATTCTGGCTGGTTGTCAGAGTGTTGCTGCTCAGATGCTAGAGTGTTCTAGGTTGCCAGGGCATTGATATACAGTTGCTAAGGTGTTCTGTGTGGTTGCCAGTGCGTTGCTATGCAGGGTGTTTTGGGTGGTTGCCAGTGCATTGCTATGTAGTTGCTAGGGTGTTCTAGGTGGTTGCCAGGGAGTTGCTCTACAGTTGCTAGGGTGTTCAATGTGGTGGCCAGGGCGTTGCTATACAGTTGCTAGGGTGTTCTATGTGGTCGCAGGGCATTATTATACTGTTGCAAAGGTGTTTTGAGTGGTTGCTTAACAGTAACTAAGTGATTCTGGGTGGTTGCAAGAGCTTTGCTATACACTTGCTTTGGTGTTTTGGATAGTTGCCAAGGTGTTTCTATACAGTTGTTATTGTTTTATGGGTTGTTGCCATAGTGTTGCTTCACAGATTCTAGAGTGTTCTGGGTTACCACAGCATTGATATATAGTTGCTGAAGTGTTCTGGGTGGTTGCCAGTGTTGCTGCACAGATGCCAGAATGTTCTGGGTTGCCAGGGCATTGATATACAGTTGCTAAGGTTTTCTATGTGGATGCCACGGTGTTGCTATGCAGGGTGTTTTTGGTGGTTGCCAGTGCATTGCTATGCAGTTGCTAAGGTGTTCTAGGGTGTTCAATGTGGTTGCCAGGGCATTGCTTTACAGTTGCTATG
>NC_068279.1:1979039-1984039 GCF_025860055.1 Xyrauchen texanus | reverse complement strand
CTACAGTCCATACAACATGTGCACTACAGTCCATACTACATGTGCACTACAGTCCATACAACATGTGCACTACAGTCCATACAACATGTGCACTACAGTCCATACGACATGTGCACTACAGTCCATACAACATGTGCACTACAGTCCATACGACATGTGCACTACAGTCCATACAACATGTGCACTACAGTCCATACAACATCTGCACTACAGTCCATACTACATGTGCACTACAGTCCATACAACATGTGCACTACAGTCCATACTACATGTGCACTACAGTCCATACAACATGTGCACTACAGTCCATACAACATCTGCACTACAGTCCATACTACATGTGCACTATAGTCTATACAACATGTGCACTATAGTCTATACTACATGTGCACTACAGTCCATACTACATGTGCACTACAGTCCATACTACATGTGCACTACAGTCCATACGACATGTGCACTACAGTCCATACAACATCTGCACTACAGTCCATACTACATGTGCACTACAGTCCATATACATGTGCACTACAGTCCATACTACATGTGCACTACAGTCCATACGACATGTGCACTACAGTCCATACAACATCTGCACTACAGTCCATACAACATGTGCACTACAGTCCATACTACATGTGCACTACAGTCTATACAACATGTGCACTACAGTCCATACAACATGTGCACTACAGTCCATACAACATGTGCACTACAGTCCATACAACATGTGCACTACAGTCCATACTACATGTGCACTACAGTCCATACTACATGTGCACTACAGTCCATACGACATGTGCACTACAGTCCATACGACATGTGCACTACAGTCCATACTACATGTGCACTACAGTCCATACTACATGTGCACTACAGTCCATACAACATCAGTCCATACTACATGTGCACTACAGTCCATACGACATGTGCACTACAGTCCATACGACATGTGCACTACAGTCCATACGACATGTGCACTACAGTCCATACTACATGTGCACTACAGTCCATACTACATGTGCACTACAGTCCATACGACATCTGCACTACAGTCCATACGACATGTGCACTACAGTCCATACGACATGTGCACTACAGTCCATACGACATGTGCACTACAGTCCATACGACATGTGCACTACAGTCCATACGACATGTGCACTACAGTCCATACGACATGTGCACTACAGTCCATACGACATGTGCACTACAGTCCATACGACATGTGCACTACAGTCCATACGACATGTGCACTACAGTCCATACGACATGTGCACTACAGTCCATACGACATGTGCACTACAGTCCATACGACATGTGCACTACAGTCCATACTACATGTGCACTACAGTCCATACTACATGTGCACTACAGTCCATACTACATGTGCACTACAGTCCATACGACATGTGCACTACAGTCCATACGACATGTGCACTACAGTCCATACGACATGTGCACTACAGTCCATACGACATGTGCACTACAGTCCATACGACATGTGCACTACAGTCCATACTACATGTGCACTACAGTCCATACGACATGTGCACTACAGTCCATACGACATGTGCACTACAGTCCATACGACATGTGCACTACAGTCCATACGACATGTGCACTACAGTCCATACGACATGTGCACTACAGTCCATACAACATCAGTCCATAGGACATGTGCACTACAGTCCATACTACATGTGCACTACAGTCCATACGACATGTGCACTACAGTCCATACGACATGTGCACTACAGTCCATACTACATGTGCACTACAGTCCATACATACATGTGCACTACAGTCCATACTACATGTGCACTACAGTCCATACGACATGTGCACTACAGTCCATACGACATGTGCACTACAGTCCATACGACATGTGCACTACAGTCCATACTACATGTGCACTACAGTCCATACTACATGTGCACTACAGTCCATACTACATGTGCACTACAGTCCATACGACATGTGCACTACAGTCCATACGACATGTGCACTACAGTCCATACGACATGTGCACTACAGTCCATACGACATGTGCACTACAGTCCATACTACATGTGCACTACAGTCCATACGACATGTGCACTACAGTCCATACGACATGTGCACTACAGTCCATACTACATGTGCACTACAGTCCATACTGACATGTGCACTACAGTCCATACGACATGTGCACTACAGTCCATACTGACATGTGCACTACAGTCCATACGACATGTGCACTACAGTCCATACTACATGTGCACTACAGTCCATACTACATGTGCACTACAGTCCATACGACATGTGCACTACAGTCCATACTACATGTGCACTACAGTCCATACTAACATGTGCACTACAGTCCATACGACATGTGCACTACAGTCCATACGACATGTGCACTACAGTCCATACGACATGTGCACTACAGTCCATACGACATGTGCACTACAGTCCATACGACATGTGCACTACAGTCCATACGACATGTGCACTACAGTCCATACGACATGTGCACTACAGTCCATACGACATGTGCACTACAGTCCATACTGACATGTGCACTACAGTCCATACTGACATGTGCACTACAGTCCATACTACATGTGCACTACAGTCCATACGACATGTGCACTACAGTCCATACGACATGTGCACTACAGTCCATACGACATGTGCACTACAGTCCATACTACATGTGCACTACAGTCCATACTACATGTGCACTACAGTCCATACAACATCAGTCCATAGGACATGTGCACTACAGTCCATACTACATGTGCACTACAGTCCATACGACATGTGCACTACAGTCCATACGACATGTGCACTACAGTCCATACGACATGTGCACTACAGTCCATACTACATGTGCACTACAGTCCATACTACATGTGCACTACAGTCCATACGACATCTGCACTACAGTCCATACGACATGTGCACTACAGTCCATACGACATGTGCACTACAGTCCATACGACATGTGCACTACAGTCCATACGACATGTGCACTACAGTCCATACGACATGTGCACTACAGTCCATACTACATGTGCACTACAGTCCATTCTACATGTGCACTACAGTCCATAAGACATGTGCACTACAGTCCATACGACATGTGCACTACAGTCCATACAACATGTGCACTACAGACCATACGACATGTGCACTACAGTCCATACGACATGTGCACTACAGTCCATACGACATGTGCACTACAGTCCATACAACATGTGCACTATAGTCCATACGACATGTGCACTACAGTCCATACAACATGTGCACTACAGTCCATACAACATGTGCACTACAGTCCATACTACATGTGCACTACAGTCCATACAACATGTGCACTACAGTCCATACAACATGTGCACTACAGTCCATACGACATGTGCACTACAGTCCATACAACATGTGCACTACAGTCCATACTACATGTGCACTACAGTCCATACTACATGTGCACTACAGTCCATACGACATGTGCACTACAGTCCATACGACATGTGCACTACAGTCCATACTACATGTGCACTACAGTCCATACGACATGTGCACTACAGTCCATACGACATGTGCACTACAGTCCATACGACATGTGCACTACAGTCCATACGACATGTGCACTACAGTCCATACGACATGTGCACTACAGTCCATACGACATGTGCACTACAGTCCATACGACATGTGCACTACAGTCCATACGACATGTGCACTACAGTCCATACTACATGTGCACTACAGTCCATACTACATGTGCACTACAGTCCATACTACATGTGCACTACAGTCCATACTACATGTGCACTACAGTCCATACTACATGTGCACTACAGTCCATTCTACATGTGCACTACAGTCCATACTACATGTGCACTACAGTCCATACGACATGTGGCTAAAACATTTTGAATGCATGTTAAAATAATAATTAATAATAATAAATACAATTTATTTTGAGAAAGGCAGACTGTTTGCTGTAATGTCTATCCCCGTTTCCTCTCAGAATATGGCGAGTTTCTTCACTGTAAGGGGAAGAAGTTTACAGATTTCGATGAGATCCGTCAGGAAATCGAGGCGGAGACGGATCGTGTGACGGGGCAGAACAAAGGCATCTCACCGGTGCCGATCAACCTGCGTGTCTGCTCACCAAACGGTCTGATTCAGCATAAATAAGCATGAATAAAATCATGAATTATTATGTGCAATGAGTTACTAAAAAATCTATTCTGCTTTTTAGCCATTTTTCATGTGTTTCTTTCTCCGGCAGTCTTGAATCTGACTTTGGTGGATCTGCCAGGAATGACTAAAGTTCCTGTGGGCGATCAGCCCGCTGATATCGAGCATCAGATCAGAGAAATGCTCATGCAGTTTGTGACTAAAGATAACTGTCTGTTGCTCGCCGTGTCGCCCGCAAACTCTGATCTCGCCAACTCTGATGCGCTGAAGATCGCCAAAGAAGTCGACCCGCAGGGTGTGTCATCTCCACAATTCAGACATATTAGAGCAGCTACTGTTATATCAGCCAGCAAAACATAAACACAGAATTCATTCTATGCACCTTTAACTTCAGTTCATGGTGTGTGAGTTTATGCGATTAGTTCACACGTGTTATACACACTCACTGTGTTTGTGTGTACGTGCAGGTCAGCGTACTATCGGTGTGATCACTAAGCTGGATCTGATGGATGAAGGAACCGACGCACGCGACATCCTGGAAAACAAACTGCTGCCGCTGCGGAGAGGTGAGATCAGTGCCAGAAATTAAGGAAAAGTCCAACTGAAAATGACAATTCTCTGATTATTTACTCACCATCATGTCGTTCCAAACCCACATGCCCACATAATATATCATTTTATGTGAGTGGACGAGTCGTGTACCAGGTGAAAATAGACTATGGAATGTATACAAATTGCCCAAAGAAAAGTCGGTCTGCTCTTTGCGATTTCACTATGAGATCAGGCTGAAATATCATCATAATTTT
>NC_068279.1:1956539-1974039 GCF_025860055.1 Xyrauchen texanus | reverse complement strand
AAACACATGCTCACACTCACACACACACATGCTCACACTCACACACACATGCTCACACTCACACAAACACATGCTCACACTCACACACACACATGCTCACACTCACACACACATGCTCACACTCACACACACATGCTCACACTCACACACACATGCTCACACTCACACAAACACATGCTCACACTCACACACACTACACTCACACGCTCACACTCACACTCACACACACATGCTCACACTACACACACACATGCTCACACACACACACATGCTCACACACACTACACACACACACACACATGCTCACACTCACACAAACACATGCTCACACTCACACACACATGCTCACACTCACACACGCTCACACAAACACATGCTCACACTCACACACACACATGCTCACACTCACACACACATGCTCACACTCACACAAACACATGCTCACACTCACACACACATGCTCACACTCACACACGCTCACACAAACACACGCTCACACAAACACATGCTCACACTCACACATGCTCACACTCACACAAACACATGCTCACACTCACACACACATGCTCACACTCACATGCTCACACTCACACATGCTCACACACACATGCTCACACTCACACACACATGCTCACACTCACACACATGCTCACACTCACACACACATGCTCACACTCACACACGCTCACACTCACATGTTGTGTTTCCATGTTTTATGGGGACTTTCCATAGACATAATGGTTTTTATACTGTACAAACTTTATATTCTATCCCCTAAACCTAACCCTACCCCTAAACCTAACCCTCACAGAAAACTTTCTGCATTTTTACATTTTCAAAAAACATAATTTAGTATGATTTATAAGCTGTTTTCCTCATGGGGACCGACAAAATGTCCCCACAAGGTCAAAAATTTCACACACACTCACACACACACACACCTGGAGTCGCTAGTTTGAATCCAGGGCATGCTGAGTGACTCCAGCCAGGTCTCCTTAGTGCCGGTTGTGATTGTGGAGTGCCGGTTGTGATTGTGGAGTGCTGGTGTGATTGTGGAGTGCTGGTGTGATTGTGGAGTGCTGGTGTGATTGTGGAATGCTGGTGTGATTGTGGAGTGCTGGTGTGATTGTGGAGTGTTGGTGTGATTGTGGAATGCTGGTGTGATTGTGGAGTGCTGGTGTGATTGTGGAGTGTTGGTGTGATTGTGGAGTGCTGGTGTGATTGTGGAGTGTTGGTGTGATTGTGGAGTGCTGGTGTGATTGTGGAGTGTTGGTGTGATTGTGGAGTGCTGGTGTGATTGTGGAGTGCTGGTGTGATTGTGGAGTGTTGGTGTGATTGTGGAGTGCTGGTGTGATTGTGGAGTGCTGGTGTGATTGTGGAGTGTTGGTGTGATTGTGGAGTGCTGGTGTGATTGTGGAGTGCTGGTGTGATTGTGGAGTGCTGGTGTGATTGTGGAGTGCTGGTGTGATTGTGGAGTGTTGGTGTGATTGTGGAGTGCTGGTGTGATTGTGGAGTGCTGGTGTGATTGTGGAGTGCTGGTGTGATTGTGGAGTGTTGGTGTGATTGTGGAGTGCTGGTGTGATTGTGGAGTGCTGGTGTGATTGTGGAGTGCTGGTTGGTTCAGTAATGTTCTGCTATGATGTTCTCTCTGTTCAGATGGAGTTCAATGAGAAGGAGCTGCGTAAGGAGATCAGTTACGCCATCAAGAACATTCACGGCATCAGGCAAGTCTGCTCTTCTCATGTTTAATGTGTCCTGCTCGTCTGAGGTCAGACCTCGTTTAATACGTCACACATCTCTAATGACAAACGAGACATGTGGCGACACATCAGAGACACTGTCTTTGTGTCTGATCGTTTTTAATTGGAGCTCCGATTTTAACTGCAATTTTAACTTTACAGCTCAAGTAATACACGAGTTTTAACAGAAGAGTTAATGTAAGCGCACTTATGAAATTATAAGCGTCACATTTCTGCCTTTAAACCCTCCAAAAATTGCCCCCATTGACTTCCATTGTAAGTGTCTCACTGGAACACACATATTTGCTTTTGTAAAGAAAAACGAGGGATGTCCGACTCGCACGAAAATTGGCACGTCTACTATGACACCTCCTGACAAAAAGTTATCAAATAAATTTTGATTCGTAGATATAAGCCAACGAATTGGTCAGGCGTCGTCCATTTTGTACATATTGACCAATATCTACCAAACACAAATGCCAAATGTTACAAAACTTGATAATATGGACAACAGGACATTCTGAGGATGCACGCAAAGTAGCGAACAATTTCGCCTATAGGGGGCGCTACAACTAAATAAAACGCTAATATCTCTGCAACCGTATGATCAATGAAGTTGAAAATGGGTATGTATGTTTTAGGGGACAAAGGCTAACATATACTACAGTATGAGTCAGACAAATAAAAAAACATGGTCGCCAAGAGCCAATCAAATTTCAGCCGCTAATAACATCAAATCTGAATGGCCGACCATTACGAAACTTGGGATATTTGTAGACAGTGTTAGAATGAGGCTGTGTACCAAGTTTGATACAAATTGGCCACAAGGTGGCGCTATAACAAGGAGATTTACGTTTTCACCAATAACTCCATAACCGAGTTGAATAATCTCAAAATTATTTTTACATCTAATTCCTTGCACGAAGACCTTTAAAATGTGTATCTTCATTTTATGGCATTTTATAAAATCTTTCCGCTATTCTAATTTTCTAACGCAGCAACTTTTTCGAACTCCTCCTAGGCCGTATATCTGATTCTCACAAAAATTGGTGTGTGTCTACTCTGTACCCTCTTGACAAAAATGTATTAAAGGAATTTTGATTCGTCAAAGCGTTGCGTAGATATAAGCCTACAAATTGGTCAGGCGTCATCCATTTTGTGCATATTGACCAATATCTACCAAACGGAAAGGCCAAATTATACGATAATTGATACACATGTACAACAGCACATTTTCAGTCTGCATACAAAATTGTCTATAGGGGCGCTATAACTAAAAAATGCTCATAACTCCGCAACTGTATTATCAATGAAGTTGAAAATGTTTACATATTCTACAAAAAACATGGCATCCAGCAGCCAATCATATTTCAGCAAAATGGCTATTATGGGTATAAATGGTGTGTAAATTATTGTATATTATCCAATAATACCTGCTATTGTGAACTACATCTAGGACTCCCTAGGTCAATAATTATCAAAGAAAAGTTGAACTTTAGTTATTTAGGGGTTGCATTTATCATGTGGATTTGACCAAGTGTATCCAAAAGCCTATAATTCCTAAAATAAATATTCAAACTTCTAAAACCTTTTTGGAGATTGGGTGCTTTGTGGCTTTACAACAGTTAAAAAGTAAAAATAAATGACCACCATAACAATTATCCTGTTTCAGGATCGTTGAACACAAGATTCATATTTAGTCATATTAAACACCAGTTTCCAAATTCTGCAACTTACAAAGTACATATAATTATACATTCCTTTTTTGCATACTTTGAAAGTTCTTAAAAGGCTTGAACCCTGTTAATTGCTGCTTGCGGCTATATTTATTATTATTATTATTATTTTACATTTGTGAATAGATCATACAGCTTCAGTAGAACATGTAGCTTGACCATTTATTTTCTTACATTTAGTTATGTATCCTCCATATTTTATCGGTTGGGTGGAAGAGATTTTTCTTTGATTAACACTCTTTTTTTCCACCCAATCTCTTCTTTCTCTCCCCCTCTGTTGACGTTTTCCCGGGCCTGTCCGTTGTCTCTCTTCCGGGCAGAACTGGCCTCTTCACGCCCGACATGGCCTTTGAGACCATAGTGAAACGGCAGATCTCCAAGATTAAAGAGCCGTGCCAGAAATGTGTGGACATGGTCATTTCTGAGCTTGTCAATACTGTTAGGCAGTGTACCAAGAAGGTAAAACCCTGGCAGAGGGTTAACCGACCCAAACTAGTGCTGTTACCCACCTCTGACCGGGACTGCAGGGTGTTTAATGTTGTGTGTGTGTGTGTGCCTGCAGCTTTGGACGGGGGGTTCTGGGTGAAACAGCAGCATTAGAGTCCTGTGAAGAGGGCTGTGGACGCTGAGGGGTCACTGTTAGGTGATAGTAGACAGAGGTTAGATTTAGCAATGAATGTTTTATTCTCCATACCAGCTATAAAGACCAGCATAGACCGGCACAGGCTGGTTTATGCTGGTTTGGTGCTGATCTAGCTGGTAGACCAGTAAAGCCATGCTATTCACCAGCAAAACCTGAATTCAGCTCCAAAATATGTGTTCATCTGACAGAACAATTATAGACCTCAGCATCCAAACTCTGACACTTTAGAGACGGAAGCTTGTGGAGACGCAGCAGTGAACCACCGGCAGTTAACGCTCCTCTTTAGGAACTCTTTGTGGATCCGATTCCCAAACAAATGACTCGTATGAGTCTGTTCTATTAAATCTAGAACACGAAACATACAGCTCAACTAGTGTAGTCTGATTCCCAAACAAATGACTCTTATGAGTCGGTTCTATTAAATCTAGAACACGAAACATACAGCTTGACCAGTGTGGTCCGATTCCCAAACAAATGACTCTTACAGCTTGACCAGTGTAGTCCGATTCCCAACCAAATGACTCGTATGAGTCGGTTCTATTGAATCTACAGCATTAAACATACAGCTCGACCAGATTCCAAAACAAATGACTCGTATGAGTCGGTTCTATGAAATCTAGAACACGAAACATACTTCTCGACCAGTGTAGTCTGATTCCCAACCAAATGACTCATGAGTCGGTTGTATTGAATCTACAGCATTAAACATACAGCTCGACCAGTGTAGTCCGATTCCCAACCAAATGACTCGTATGAGTCGGTTGTATTGAATCTACAGCATTAAACATACAGCTCGACTAGTGTAGTCTGATTCCCAACCAAATGACTCGTATGAGTCGGTTCTATTGAATCTACAGCATTAAACATACAGCTCGACCAGTGTAGTCCGATTCCCAACCAAATGACTCATGAGTCGGTTCTATTGAATCTACAGCATTAAACATACAGCTCGACCAGTGTAGTCCGATTCCCAACCAAATGACTCGTATGAGTCGGTTCTATTGAATCTACAGCATTAAACATACAGCTCGACCAGTGCGGTCCGATTCCAAAACAAATGACTCGTATGAGTCGGTTCTATTGAATCTACAGCATTAAACATACAGCTCGACCAGTGTAGTCCGATTCCCAAACAAATGACTTGTATGAGTCGGTTCTAATGAACCTACAGCATTAAACATACAGCTCGACCACTGCGGTCCGATTCCAAAACAAATGACTCGTATGAGTCGGTTCTATTGAATCTAGAACACGAAACATACTTCTCGACCAGTGTAGTCCGATTCCAAAACAAATGACTCGTATGAGTCGGTTCTATTGAATCTACAGCATTAAACATACAGCTCGACCATTGTAGTCCGATTCCCAAACAAATGACTCGTATGAGTCGGTTCTAATGAATCTACAGCATTAAACATACAGCTCGACCAGTGTAGTCCGATTCCCAAACAAATTACTCGTATGAGTCGGTTCTAATGAATCTACAACATTAAACATGCAGCTCAATTCCCAAACAAATGCAAGAACTTACATTTAAAGTTTGTAGAGAGTTCCTCAAGAGGTTCTTAATTCTTAATGGCACAATTCACACCAGTGAGACCATCAGAACATCCGGTTCAGGGTTTGGATGGTCAGATATTTATTTTTTAGAGAATTCTCTGAAAGGTTTGCAGGCTTTGGTTTGCACGGCTGCGTTCTGGAAGCTTCTGTCTCAAAGCTGATTGGCTGTTGGACGGGTGGGAGTGGTTTCGGCTCGAACCCTCTGACGAATGGCTTGAGGAGAAACCAAATGTCTCAACTGCCTCTCTTTCCTCTGTGCCCCTCCAACCCATGCCCTTCTACTTCCTGTCTCTCTCTGTCATCTTCCTCTTTCCTCCCATGCACTCCTGTATGGACTCTCTCTCTCTCGACTTCCTCTACAGGACGGGCCTGTTCACCCCTGACCTTGCCTTTGAGGCCATAGTGAAAAAGCAGATCCAAAAGCTAAACGGGCCGTGCCTGAAATGTATAGATATGGTCGTGAGCGAACTCGCCTCCACCATTCGCAAATGTAGTGAGAAGGTAAAACGAAAGTAAAGCCACGCTCGTCCTCGTCTATCTTCAATGTACGGATAGGCCGATGGCTGGACTTTCTAGCAAAGAAAACAAAAGCTCATAGTCGTGAATGCCGTCAACACTCCACTTTGGCCGCGTTCACACTGCAGCTAGATTCAGTGTCAGACAGCATCAGTTTTCCCAATCGTTTAAAGGGACAGCGCACCCAAAAATGTCAATTCTCTCATCATTTATTCACCCTCATCCCATTCCAGATGTGTGACTTTCTTCTGCAGAACACAAATGAAGATTTTTAGAAGCTCTGTAGGTCCATACAATGCAAGTGAATGGTGACTAGAATTTTTAAGCTCCATAAAGCACATAAAGGCAGCATAAAAGTAATCCATTAGACTCCACTGGTTTTCAGGAGCAATCCAATGGATTTTGGGTGAGAACAGACCAAAATGTAACTCCTTTTCCACCCTACATCTTGCCATTGCAGTCTCTATGCTCTCTATGTTATACTTCCTAGGGCTTGACGCATGCACAGAGCGCTAGATGGCGCTGATCGCAAAATTTTGATTGATATTTTCTCACCCAAATCTAATTGGATCGCTTCAGAAGACATGGATTAAACCACTGGAGTCGTATGGATTACTTGCCGTATGGTATGCTGCCTTTATGTGCTTTTTGGAGATTCAAAGGTCTAGTCACCATTCACTTGCATTGCTGAGATATTCTAAAAATCTTTATTGGTGTTCAGCAGAAGAAAGAAAGTCAAACACATCTGGGATGGCATGAGTGTGAGTGATGAGAGCAATTCTGTGTGTTTGGGTGCGCTGTCCCTTTAAGTCAAAAACAGCGGTTGTGGCGATAATATCGTAGAGAGATTTCTAGGGGGAAAACACGATGTCGTTCAGAGTTAGTGCTGGTTTATCGCTCCGTTTCTCTCCCGTCTTCTTCCCGTCAGTCTCTGTGTAAATCTGTTCTCTCCGTTCTGCTTGTGCAGTGCATTGTGGGATTGTGTTGATGCATGAAGAATAAATGTATCAGTCCAGCAACTATCGGTCTATCCTTACCACTCAGTTGCTTCTCATCCTTTTTGTCTGTTAATGTTCCCACACCAGCAGACTAACGGTCATTCCGGAACATACCTCTCTTTCTTTCTCTCTCTTTCTCTCTCCTCTCATCATTTCATCACTCTTAACGTAACTACGATCTGAAAAGAATTGCCTTCTGTGGATTTAGAGCACAAACAGAACATCGTGTCTGTTAGTCAGGGATGGATTAATGACCGGGCCAATGGGGCCCTTGACTACCGGGGGCCCGGGGGGGGACCTGGGCTTTAAGGTTGCGCGATCCAGTTTGGATCACCCCCCCCAACTCAACCATGTTTGGAGGGGGGCCCTTGGAGATAATTGGCCCCAGGGCCTTTGCGAGTCGTCGTCCGTCCCAGTGATGAGATGTTATTGTAGTAGATGTAGGAGTGAGGGTGAATCCACACGAGGCTCTCATGTTCACGTCTCTCCTCTTGTTCTCACTGTATTCTCTGTAATCCTCTCTTCAGTGTGCCTGTTTGCCCACATCACATCTCCTCTGGAACACTTCCCTGATGTCCCGTGTGCTGTTTTCACTGCATGACGCCCATCATTGCATCCCTGCATTAGAGCAAACGGAAATACTGTTGGCGTATTTGTTATTTTAACTGTGTGAGTGTGTGTGTGTGAGTGTGTGTGTGAGTGTGTGGTGTGTGTATGTTTGTGTGTGTGTGTGTGTTTGTTTGTGAGAGTGTGTGTGAGTGTGTGCGGTGTGTGTGTGTGTGTGTGTGAGTGTGTGGTTTTGTTTGTGAGATTGTGAGTGTGTGCGATGTGTGTGTGTTTGTTTGTGAGAGTGTGTGTGAGTGTGTGCGATGTGTGTGTGTGTGTGTGTGAGTGTGTGGTGTTTGTTTGTGAGATTGTGTGTGAGTGTGTGAGTGTGAGTGTGTGCGATGTGTGTGTGTGTTTGTTTGTGAGAGTGTGTGAGTGTGTGAGTGTGGTGTTTGTTTGTGAGATTGTGTGTGAGTGTGTGAGTGTGAGTGTGTGCGATGTGTGTGTGTGTTTGTTTGTGAGAGTGTGTGTGAGTGTGTGCAATGTGTGTGAGTGTGGTGTTTGTTTGTGAGAGTGTGTGTGAGTGTGAGTGTGTGCGATGTGTGTGTGTTTGTTTGTGAGAGTGTGTGTGAGTGTGAGTGTGTGCGATGTGTGTGTGTGTTTGTGAGTGTGTGTGTGAGTGTGGTGTTTGTTTGTTAGAGTGTGTGCGATGTGTGTGTGTTTGTGAATGTGTGTGTGAGGTGTGTGTGTTTGTGTGTGTGAGTGTGTGTGTTTGTGAGTGTGTGTTTGTTTGTGACACTGTGTGATGAGTGTGTGTGTGTTTGTTTGTGAGAGTGTGTGAGTGTGTGCAGTGTGTGTGTTTGTGAGTGTGTGTTTGTTTGTGACACTGTGTGTGAGTGTGTGGTGTTTGTGTGTGTGAGTGTGTGTGTTTGTGAGTGTGTGTTTGTTTGTGACACTGTGTGTGAGTGTGTGGTGTTTGTTTGTGAGAGTGTGTGTGAGTGTGTGGTGTTTGTTTGTGAGAGTGTGTGTGAGTGTGTGCGATGAGTGTGTGTGTGTTTGTTTGTGAGAGTGTGTGAGTGTGTGCAGTGTGTGTGTTTGTGAGTGTGTGTTTGTTTGTGACACTGTGTGTGAGTGTGTGGTGTTTGTTTGTGAGAGTGTGTGTGAGTGTGTGGTGTTTGTTTGTGAGAGTGTGTGAGTGTGTGCAGTGTGTGTGTTTGTGAGTGTGTGTGTGTGAGTGTGTGGTGTTTGTTTGTGACAGTGTGTGAGTGTGTGCAGTGTGTGTTTGTGAGTGTGTGTGTGTGAGTGTGTGGTGTTTGTTTGTTAGAGTGTGTGTGAGTGTGTGCGATGAGTGTGTGTGTGTTTGTTTGTGAGAGTGTGTGAGTGTGTGCAGTGTGTGTGTTTGTGAGTGTGTGTTTGTTTGTGACACTGTGTGTGAGTGTGTGGTGTTTGTTTGTGAGAGTGTGTGTGAGTGTGTGGTGTTTGTTTGTGAGAGTGTGTGAGTGTGTGCAGTGTGTGTGTTTGTGAGTGTGTGTGTGTGAGTGTGTGGTGTTTGTTTGTTAGAGTGTGTGTGAGTGTGTGCGATGTGTGTGTGTGTGTTTGTGAATGTGTGTGTGAGGTGTGTGTGTTTGTGAATGTGTGTGTTTGTGATGTGTGTGTGTTTGTGAGTGTGTGTTTGTTTGTGACAGTGTGTGTGAGTGTGTGGTGTGTGTGTGTTTGTTTGTGTGAGTGTGGTGTGTGTTTGTGTGTATGTGTGAGTGTGTGAGAGTGTGTGTGTGTGTGTGTGTGTGTGTGTGTGTGTGTGTGTATGTGTGAGTGTTTGTGTGTGTGAGAGTGTGTGTGAGTGTGGTGTGTGTGTTGTGAGTGTGAGTGTGTGTGGTTTGTGTGTGTGTGTATATGTGTGGTGTGTGAGGTGTGTGTGTGTGTGTGTGTGGTTTGTGTGTGTGAGTGTGTGTGGTTTGTGTGTGTATGTGTGTGTGTGTGTGTGAAAAACAACAGTGGCATGATGTAAACAAACTGTTATTTAAAGGGTTAAAATGCTGAAAATGAATATTTGGTAGTTATGATCAGGACTGATGTTGGTTAAAACAATTAACTCATTGAAAGTGGAAAATATTATTAATATATAATATTACTGTCAGTTTTTTGACCCCTGAGTAACTGTTTTAAATGGACGCACAAGGGTTAACTGTAAATGTAACAGGTCAAAGTAATCCTCCTTTTACTGTAACGTCTACAAGTGACCTGTTGCGAGCTCAGTGTGTGTCGTTGTGTATCATGTCGCCGTACACACAAACCCGTGTGATTTTGTCACAGCTGGCGCAGTATCCCATGCTGAGAGAAGAAATGGAGCGAATCGTCACACAGCACATCCGGGACCGCGAGAGCCGCACTAAAGAACAGGTGAGACAGGACGGGACGGGTAGAACTCAGAAAACTCGTGTTTGTCCATTCATTCATTTAGACCAGGGGCAGAAAAAGCTACTAATTGGGACACACACACCACACTCACAAACAAACACACCACACACACATAGTCCCAAAATATAATAAATGTGATTTCTGACCCTGAACATTTGAGAGGAAGTGCTGATTTATTGTTTTCGTCAGGTGTTGCTGTTGATTGACATCGAGCTGGCGTACATGAACACCAATCATGAGGACTTCATCGGGTTTGCCAAGTGAGCTGCGTTTCCTCCATATACAGGCAAAACACTGTCCAGTTTATTGGACGCGCAGTTTCCATCCAACTTTCGCGCTATTTTGTTATCGACAAAGTGAAAATGCGGGAAAGGCGGGACATTTCCATTCAAACGGCCTTTTATGGATATTAATGGCGTGCGTGATGACGTCATGCCTAAAAAAACTCTTTTGTCACATAAGATTTGGTTTATCGCAACAGAAGCCGTTTCCATACCGAAATGTGTTTATCGCTGATTAACCTCACAGATGTCCCTGATGTTTTTAAGAAAATCAATTTTCTTAATTTAATGCATTTTTCGTTTGGTAATTAATATTTTTAATTTAATGCTTTTTTCGTTTGGTAATTAATATTTTTAATTTAATGCTTTTTTCGTTTGGTAATTAATATTTTTAATTTAATGCTTTTTTCGTTTGGTAATTAATATTTTTAATTTAATGCTTTTTTCGTTTGGTAATTAATATTTTTAATTTAATGCTTTTTTCGTTTGGTAATTCATATTTTTAATTTAATGCTTTTTTCGTTTGGTAATTAATATTTTTAATTTAATGCTTTTTTCGTTTGGTAATTCATATTTTTAATTTAATGCATTTTTCGTTTGGTAATAAAAATTTTTATTTAATGCTTTTTTAGTTTGGTAATTTATTTAATTTAATACAAGGGATTTTACCGGCATTTTTTCAAAAGTAAAATGTAATAAAAATAAAAATACACCGAAGATTTTCTCCTAATTTTGTGTACTTATTTTTAATTTAAAACATGTTTGTGCACAGAAAAGATGTTTTATGTTTTGTGAGCTAATTCCATTACAATATTTTTGAATGGTGGGAAAAAGCAACTTTAATAAATAAACGGATGGATACTGCGATTAAATGAATCACAAACAGTGGCCGATCATTTGTTCTCCTTGTACTTGTTGATAACCGGTGCATGATACGAGATATTTGTATTGGCACTCCTGGAAGTGTCCCGTTTGCAGATCGGCTCTATATGCCGTAATGATCATAATCACGTACAATAAATTGGCTTTCAATACTGTCGTCATGGTAACACAGTCATGTGACACAAAATTTTTGCGTTAATGCCAATATTATCGACAAAAAGTGTTTCCAAACTAATTTTTCGCGAGATTTGATGTATCGACACAGAGTTTATGCGCTTGAGTTAAACGGAAAAATATGATGTCGCCATTTGTGACATTTTAGCGATAATGTGCGTTTCCATCAGCTTTATTTTAATGCGCTAAAACACAACGTGTGACATCAACAACAAAAGATATGGAAAGTGTTTTCTCCTCCCTTTTAAAAGTTGACAAGTATATTTATTTTCCCATGCTAACTATGCACGCTTAAGAGTTTAGTTGCATTTTATTATTTACATTTAGGCTATTTTTCACGCTAGTACTGATTAAAGTTCATCTAATTGTCTATTTCTTCAGTGCTCAACAGAGAAGCAGTCAAACGAGCAAGAAGAAAGCGGCTGGTAATCAGGTAAACTGAAGACTTTATAGTTCAGAGACAATATTAAAATGCATATTGAAAGTCAGGAAAAGTCCTCTGACGTATACGTGATATATGCATGACGTATATAGTGTTAAACATTCTCAACTGTTCTGTGTCCAGTGTGTTTTTGGTTTTCTTCACGTTTGTCTCTCATTCTTTATCTTCTTCATGCCCTTATCAACTGATCCAGGGACAGGTTTGTTGTTATTTTTCAGTTACACACAAGCTTTTATAGAGAGAAATGATCTTAGATTATTATTTAAAGGAATGTTCGAAGTTCAACACAAGCTCTCTCAAGCAGGGGCGATTCGAGGATTTCAGTATTGGGGGGGGAACTCGGCGCTACAGAATACATTGAAGTCTATGAAGCGAGTGATATTTATACGTGTAAAGGGTCATCACATGACTCGCGTCAGCGCTGCAGAATACATTGAAGTCTATGAAGCGAGTGATATTTATACGAGTAAATGGTCATCACATGACTCGCGTCAGTGCTGCAGAATACATTGAAGTCTATGAAGCGAGTGATATTTATACGTGTAAAGGGTCATCACATGACTCACATCAGCGCTGCAGAATACATTGAAGTCTATGAAGTGAGGGATATTTATACGAGTAAAGGGTCATCACATGACTCGCGTCAGTGCTGCAGAATACATTGAAGTCTATGAAGTGAGGGATATTTATACGTGTAAAGGGTCATCACATGACTCACATCAGCGTTGCAGAATACATTGAAGTCTATGAAGCGAGTGATATTTATACGGGTAAAGGGTCATCACATGACTCGCGTCAGCTCTGCAGAATACATTGAAGTCTATGAAGCGAGTGATATTTATACGAGTAAAGGGTCATCACATGACTCGCGTCAGCTCTGCAGAATACATTGAAGTCTATGAAGCGAGTGATATTTATACGGGTAAAGGGTCATCACATGACTCACGTCAGCCTGCAGAATACATTGAAGTCTATGAAGCTGAGTGATATTTATACGGGTAAAGGGTCATCACATGACTCGCGTCAGTGCTGCAGAATACATTGAAGTCTATGAAGCGAGTGATATTTATACGAGTAAAGGGTCATCACATGACTCGCGCCAGTCTGCAGAATACATTGAAGTCTATGAAGCGAGTGATATTTATACTGAGTAAAGGGTCATCACATGACTCGCGTCAGCTCTGCAGAATACATTGAAGTCTATGAAGCGAGTGATATTTATACGGGTAAAGGGTCATCACATGACTCGCGTCAGCCTGCAGAATACATTGAAGTCTATGAAGCGAGTGATATTTATACGGGTAAAGGGTCATCACATGACTCGGCGTCAGCTGCAGAATACATTGAAGTCTATGAAGCGAAGTGATATTTATACGGGTAAAGGGTCATCACATGACTCGCGTCAGCGCTGCAGAATACATTGAAGTCTATGAAGCGAGTGATATTTATACGGGTAAAGGGTCATCACATGACTCGCGTCAGCGCTGCAGAATACATTGAAGTCTATGAAGCGAGTGATATTTATACGGGTAAAGGGTCATCACATGACTCGCGTCAGCCTGCAGAATACATTGAAGTCTATGA
The DNA here is from genome assembly GCF_025860055.1 of Xyrauchen texanus. Lineage (NCBI taxonomy): Eukaryota > Metazoa > Chordata > Actinopteri > Cypriniformes > Catostomidae > Xyrauchen > Xyrauchen texanus. The sequence goes on along the minus strand of NC_068279.1, from coordinate 1,960,520 downwards.
AGCGAAAGTGATATTTATACGGCGTAAAGGGTCATCACATGACTCGCGTCAGCTCTGCAGAATACATTGAAGTCTATGAAGCGAGTGATATTTATACGGCGTAAAGGGTCATCACATGACTCGCGTCAGCCTGCAGAATACATTGAAGTCTATGAAGCGAGTGATATTTATACGGGTAAAGGGTCATCACATGACTCGCGTCAGTGCTGCAGAATACATTGAAGTCTATGAAGCGAGTGATATTTATACGGGTAAAGGGTCATCACATGACTCCCGTCAGCGCTGCAGAATACATTGAAGTCTATGAAGCGAGTGATATTTATACGGGTAAAGGGTCATCACATGACTCGCGTCAGCGCTGCAGAATACATTGAAGTCTATGAAGCGAGTGATATTTATACGGGTAAAGGGTCATCACATGACTCGCCTCAGCGCTGCAGAACACATTGAAGTCTATGAAGCGAGTGATATTTATACGTGTAAAGGGTCATCACATGACTCGCCTCAGCGCTGCAGAACACATTGAAGTCTATGAAGCGAGTGATATTTATACGCGTAAAGGGTCATCACATGACTCGCGTCAGTGCTGCAGAATACATTGAAGTCTATGAAGCGAGTGATATTTATACGGGTAAAGGGTCATCACATGACTCGCGTCAGTGCTGCAGAATACATTGAAGTCTATGAAGCGAGTGATATTTATACGTGTAAAGGGTCATCACATGACTCGTGTCAGCGCTGCAGAATACATTGAAGTCTATGAAGCGAGTGATATTTATACGGGTAAAGGGTCATCACATGACTCGCGTCAGCTGCAGAATACATTGAAGTCTATGAAGTGAGTGATATTTATACGGGTAAAGGGTCATCACATGACTCGCGTCAGCTGCAGAATACATTGAAGTCTATGAAGCGAGTGATATTTATACGTGTAAAGGGTCATCACATGACTCGTGTCAGCTGCAGAATACATTGAAGTCTATGAAGCGAGTGATATTTATACGGGTAAAGGGTCATCACATGACTCGCGTCAGTGCTGCAGAATACATTGAAGTCTATGAAGCGAGTGATATTTATACGGGTAAAGGGTCATCACATGACTCACGTCAGCGCTGCAGAATACATTGAAGTCTATGAAGCGAGTGATATTTATACGGGTAAAGGGTCATCACATGACTCACGTCAGCGCTGCAGAATACATTGAAGTCTATGAAGCGAGTGATATTTATACGGGTAAAGGGTCATCACATGACTCGCGTCAGCGCTGCAGAATACATTGAAGTCTATGAAGCGAGTGATATTTATACGGGTAAAGGGTCATCACATGACTCGTGTCAGCGCTGCAGAACACATTGAAGTCTATGAAGCGAGTGATATTTATACGTGTAAAGGGTCATCACATGACTCGCGTCAGCGCTGCAGAACACATTGAAGTCTATGAAGCGAGTGATATTTATACGTGTAAAGGGTCATCACATGACTCGCGTCAGCGCTGCAGAATACATTGAAGTCAATGAAGCGAGGGATATTTATACGCGTAAAGGGTCATCACATGACTCGCGTCAGCGCTGCAGAATACATTGAAGTCAATGAAGCGAGGGATATTTATACGGGTAAAGGGTCATCACATGACTCGCGTCAGCGCTGCAGAATACATTGAAGTCTTTGAAGCGAGGGATATTTATACGGGTAAAGGGTCATCACATGACTCGCGTCAGCGCTGCAGAATACATTGAAGTCTTTGAAGTGAGGGATATTTATACGGGTAAACGGTCATCACATGACTCGCGTCAGCGCTGCAGAATACATTGAAGTCTATGAAGTGAGGGATATTTATACGGGTAAAGGGTCATCACATGACTCGCGTCAGCGCTGCAGAATACATTGAAGTCTATGAAGTCAGTGATATTTATACGGGTAAAGGGTCATCACATGACTCGCGTCAGCGCTGCAGAATACATTGAAGTCTATGAAGCGAGTGATATTTATACGGGTAAAGGGTCATCACATGACTCGGCGTCAGCTCTGCAGAATACATTGAAGTCTATGAAGCGAGTGATATTTATACGCGTAAAGGGTCATCACATGACTCGCGTCAGCTTGCAGAATACATTGAAGTCTATGAAGCGAGTGATATTTATACGGGTAAAGGGTCATCACATGACTCGTGTCAGCGCTGCAGAATACATTGAAGTCTATGAAGCGAGTGATATTTATACGGGTAAAGGGTCATCACATGACTCGTGTCAGCGCTGTATTTTACTGCTTTCTGCTATCAAAGCAACTGCACGCTTTTATTCCTGCTCTCTTCCAAATACATGTTTTCAATGTTTATTCTGCACACCTCCCGCTTTATACGAGGCAAACTGGTAAAATCTAGTCATGTGGGGGGCGATGCGGTGCTTGACTAATAGATCACACTTACACACTTGCTCCATTGACTTCGACTGTAAATGTATCTAAATGTAAATGTAAAGTTCTAGCACAAATGATGTTGATACATTTTAGAATGTTTTGAACCCAGAACATTCCTTTAAGAGCCAGAGAAGTGTTGTATGAGTGTCCTGTAGCTGCAGTTGTGAGTCAGTTGTTAAGGGCAGACGGTGACAGTGTGTTGTGTGTGTCTTATGTGTAACATCCTGTTTCACTCATAGACACATTAACTGACACGAGTGTGTCATGTAACTCGCAGGCAGACACAGATCTTTAATTCAAATCTTCTGCGTCTGTCTGATGGCGTGCACGGCACCTGTTGTTAGTCTGTTTCTAAATGTCTAATAATGGTTCTCGTTCTCTCTTTTATCTGTTTTGTTGACATGCTTCTGTTTTTACTCCATTGACCTCTGACACAGGATGAAATCATGGTGAGTACTGTGTGTTGTGATGTCTTATCTGTGTGTGTCCATATTCAGGGGTTGCTCAGGACTGTCTGTCTCTCAGCGTGATGACTGTATAGTTTGCACTAAATACGTCAGTCAAGCTTGATGACGGTATAGTGTGCACTAAAGACATCAGTGAAGAGTGATGACGGTATAGTGTGCACTAAAGACGTCAGTCAAGAGTGATGACGGTATAGTGTGCACTAAAGACGTCAGTCAAGAGTGATGACGGTATAGTGTGCACTAAATACGTCAGTCAAGAGTGATGATGGTATAGTGTGCACTAAAGACATCAGTGAAGAGTGATGACTGTATAGTGTGCACTAAAGACATCAGCTAAGCTTGATGACTGTATAGTGTGCACTAAAGACGTCAGTCAAGCTTGATGACTGTATAGTGTGCACTAAAGACGTCAGTCAAGCTTGATGACTGTATAGTGTGCACTAAAGACATCAGTCAAGCGGGATGACTGTATAGTGTGCACTAAAGACGCCAGTCAAGCTTGATGACTGTATAGTGTGCACTAAAGACATCAGTCAAGAGTGATGACAGTATAGTGTGCACTAAAGACGTCAGTCAAGAGTGATGACAGTATAGTGTGCACTAAATACGTCAGTCAAGAGTGATGACGGTATAGTGTGCACTAAAGACATCAGTGAAGAGTGATGACTGTATAGTGTGCACTAAAGACATCAGCTAAGCTTGATGACTGTATAGTGTGCACTAAAGACGTCAGTCAAGCTTGATGACTGTATAGTGTGCACTAAAGACGTCAGTCAAGCTTGATGACTGTATAGTGTGCACTAAAGACATCAGTCAAGCGGGATGACTGTATAGTGTGCACTAAAGACGTCAGTCAAGCTTGATGACTGTATAGTGTGCACTAAAGACATCAGTCAAGAGTGATGACAGTATAGTGTGCACTAAAGACGTCAGTCAAGAGTGATGACAGTATAGTGTGCACTAAATACGTCAGTCAAGAGTGATGACGGTATAGTGTGCACTAAAGACATCAGTGAAGAGTGATGACTGTATAGTGTGCACTAAAGACATCAGCTAAGCTTGATGACTGTATAGTGTGCACTAAAGACGTCAGTCAAGC